>NW_027106142.1:16101-26491 GCF_000696795.3 Halyomorpha halys | reverse complement strand
TGTTTGTAGGAATCCTTGAGAATGACCTGAGAGGTCGAAACGTCGGATGTTAAAAAAGAATAAAGTTGAGAGAAAAAGGATCAAAATTGTTTTAAAAAGAAACTAAACCACTCTCAAACAACTATATTAATAAAAAATAAATCTAATTATTATTATTAGAAAATAATATTTGATTTAAAGAATGAAAAAAAATAAGTTAAAAATGGATTAAATAAAGTGACAATTCCGATCTGTTCAATTCATCGAATAACTTACGCCGGCATATACACTTCTTAAATAAGTAATTCCAGTTCTGTACGAATTTTAGAGTTTGAGCTAGGCTCTTTGCATACAAACAGACACACATAAGACCTAGAAACATACATTTCTGCCAAAAACTTCGAAATTTTTCATGATGACAATGTATAAACAATCTAAGCGTTAAATCACTTTCCCTTCTCTGACTGAACGTAAGCGCACACAATCAAACAAGTAGTTGAATATTCCTAATACTATTTCTTATCATGAATAATTTTTTATATAATAATAACTGTTTTTTTCTGTTTTTCCTGGTTATTCTGAAACGACTTCCTTCGTTATCCCAACAATAATAAAATAAAGGGTTGTGACATGTTATGCCCAAAACCATATGAGGCTTTAACGAGATATACAATACATTGCTGAGGTTTTCCTCAAGAAAAAGAAGTTCTCTTCAGTTCAATTTTCCTATACAGACGTTTTTTTTTAGGTTTGGTATAATCCGTATGCTATTAAGAAATACTAATATTAAAGCTATAGTTCATGCCTGTTAAGTTATTTTATGTCTTGTAACGCTAGAGTACGTTGTATAGAATACTTTAATATACTTTTGTAAACTGATATTTTCTTTTATAAAATTTACCCAGTTCCGTAAGGATAATTTAATGAAATGTATAACATCATGAGGTAATACAACTTTTATTTAGCTTAAATAAATGATTTAATTTATGAACTATTTCCTCTTTGTTAATAAATAAGAATAAATGTGTAATAAAACTATGATATTCATGAATTACAATCCTTACAAGTTATTATATGCCTTTTAACGTCACACTTTCTTGTATGAAATACTTAAGTTTAATAGTGTAATTGATATTTTCTTTTATAATATTTCCGCAGTTCCTTAAGAATAATTTACTTATATCTATTGCATGATGAGGTAATTTAACTTTTCATGGTCATTTCAGCTCTGTCAAACTATTTTGATGAGGCAAAGATCTCGAACAGTTAATTGTATATTACCATTCCGAGTTAAATCAAATTCCTTTTTTTAGAAAAAAAGTGAAAAATCGATTATAAAATCTTCCTAGTACCTTGAGTATAATTTAATTAAATGTATAACATGATGAGGTAATATAACTTTTATTTATCTTAAATAAAACATTTTATTAAAGAACTATTTCCTCTTTGTAATATGATGGATAATAAAAAGGTTCAGAGGAGTAATTACATTTTTGAGTAATCTTTCATTAAGTAGTAAGAGCAAAGTATTATGAGTTATTATTACATTTGCTTAATCACTCCCTTTAAAAATATGCTAACGCCGAAATTATTTGAACTAATTTGACTGTTGGTAGTAGTAGTAAATATAAATTTACACATAACATCTAATAATTTAAAAACTTTTTGCTCACTATTCTGCCCAGGTTATTACAACTTTAGTCAAGTTTGCCAATTTTGGGATTTTTCCATTAAATTTTAAAACATTTAATTACAGATGAGCTTATCACAATTAAAAAAAAAGTTTTTTCACCACACAAGATATGAGTGTTATAAGACTTAACTTTAAAAATTATCTTATTTTTAATATTAATATCAACTGGGTATTATTTGGAATTAGTTTTTTTTTTTGTAGCCTTATAGTTTTTACAAGAAGCTCTTTCATTGTATTATATTCCACTTTTATGAACCGAACAAGATTGTTATATACAGTAATGTGAATCTTAGACGTTCAGACTTGCATAAAAGTAAGTATCAATTAAAAATAAATAACATGAAATTACATATTTAAATTAAAAGTAATACCTTTTACTGGCAATGGTATGAGAAGGGGAAGTATTTTCCTATGATGATCCGTTTTAAATATCTTGAAAGTTTAGAGTCTCCATGCTAATGTGTATTCATCGGAGTTTTTATTTCTAAGCATTGGCTCGTGATAAGACTTAAAGATTTCTTTTCTATACCTCTAATTAGCCTATAGATATATACTAAATATGGCAATCAAAGAGAGAAACACAATTAAATTTTAAAGATTTCTAAATTGATATGTATAAAATAATGTTTAAACTCTTTTACATCATTCGATTATTTTTAAATAAAGATAAGAAAATAGTTGTAAAGACATAGATAGCTTATTCTTTCTAAGGAGAGAGTCTTCCTTCTAAATGTGTTTTCCACTCGTGTGCCTTTGAACTGAGCTGACAGAGCATAATAAACTAGGTGCCTCTTATAAGCCTTACCAACGCTATTATTTCTTTTAAAAAACAATATGCTGAAATAATACAATGTTTTTTGCAAATTAGGTAACAATATAAAAGTGAAAAAAATATTTATTACACTATTTCCAATCTACTCATTTAATTATTTCAGTTATTAATCCCAACTTAACTAATTGATTGTGAAAAATTTCCAATTCGAGTTTTCGACGGAAAAGTCTAGAAATAGTTTTGAGGTCATCTGAATCCAATTAACCAAGTATCGCAAAATGGTCTCTATAACCTTTCTTTAAGGTGGGTATATGCCAAGGACGCTGAATCGATTTTACACTTCTTTTTTTTTTTTTTTTTAAAAACGATTTTGATTTAACTCAATATGGTAATGTACCGAGATCGAAGTCTTGTCCCCAGCTGAAATGACCACGAAAAGTTAAATTACCTCATCATGTTATACATATGAATTGTATCGTAAATTAGTCTTAAGAAACTACGGAAATATTATAAAAGAAAATATCAATTACACTATTAAACTTAAGTATTTCATACAACAAAGTATAACGTTACAAGACATATAATAATTAAGGATTGTAATTCATGAATATCATAGTTTTATTACACATTTAGTCTTATTTATTATATTACAAAGAGGAAATAGTTCTTAAAAAAAAACCTTTATTTAAGCTAAATAAAAGTTGTATTATCTCATGATGTTATACATTTCACTAAATTATCCTTAAGGAACTTGGGAAATTTTATAAAAGAAAATATCAATTTACAAAAGTATATTAAAGTATTCCATACAATGAACTCTAGACTAACAAGACATAAAATATCCTAAAAGGCTTGATCTTCAGCTTTAATATCAGTATTTCTTTATAGCATACGGATTATACTGAACCTAAAAACAAACGAGTTTGTTTGAACAAATTAAACTGAAGAGAATTTGTTCTCTTTGAGGAATACCTCAACAGTTTATAATATATATCGTTAAAACCTCAAGGGGTTTTTGGGCATGACATGTCATAACTCTTCATTTTATTGTTGAGATAGTGATGAAAATAAGAATAACCAGAAACAAAAGAATAATAATTCCTATTACGTAGAAATTATTCACGATGAAATATATTGTTAAGAATATTTTATTTATTTGATTGGATAAGTATTCGCTCAGTGAAATAAGCGAAAGTGAATTTACGCTGTGATTGTTATTTTTTTTACAAACCTATGTATGGAATATATATTAAGGGAAAGTATTGGGATTACGAAAAATTTCGAATTCAATTTTTCGACAGAAATATATGTTTATAGTTCCCCAGAATCTAAAAAACCAAATCTCGAAAAGTAGTCTTTATTTGTGACTGTATGTATGCGAACACTTTCTTTTGAAAGCCTTGTTCAAAAACGAAAAGTAGTATAAGGTGATATTACATATCGTCTTAAATATGTAGGCCTTTTCGGCCTGGAATGTGAAAGCAAATGTTTCGATAAAATTGACAGACTGGAAGTACCACTTTATAGAATTGATTTTTCACATTTATTTTTTATTTTCTCGAAAACGATTTTGAGTAAACTAGGCATGTTAATGTACAATTAAATGGTTTAGGTTTTATCCTCATTGAAATAGTCTGACAGGACCTAATTGACGTATTTAAAAAAGGAAACCCTTAGGTGTTTTTTTTTTATAAATATAGGTTGAATAAATTATCTAGAATAATTCTTTGATGAGCGGTCATAAGCGTTTAAGTCACTTTTTGAGCATTTGGAGATTATGTCGTAGTATTATCCAAATCAGAGCTCACGCCAAAAAAGAAACCCCTTATTCTAAAGTTCGTTTATTTTTATTATTTTTTTTTTTAAAGAAAACCCAATAAACAATTTTTGTTGTTAGAAATAATATAAAACAGATTAATACTACATATTAAAGAGTTTTATGAATAGCTAAAGAAGAAAAAAAAAGGAAAAACAGAGATTGGAATGGGATAAGCCGAGACTATTTATCTTTTCTTAGTATGAACAAAATTTATATTTGTCATTACCACCTCGAAAAACCCTTCAATAAGAATTTTCATAGTAACAGAAAAAAACAGTTTTTGTTCATAATTTTTGTTTCCCCGGGTTATTGGTTTTTTTTTTTTTTTTTTTCACAAATCACAAAGCTATTGTGAACACGAGCCCTCAATCAACGAAAAACTGGAGCACGTATGTAGTTAAATGGAAGTTCTGGATTGTGCGCACCTTACGAGTTTTTTTTTTTAAATAAAAATTTGATTTTGATGTATATAATCATTATATAAAAATAAATTTTGAGATTAAAATGTTAATGAAGCAAAACTCTATTTTTATTTTGATGCTGTTGATAAACCATGTTTTACTACCTGATAAAAATCAATGTTTTGACAGTCCGAAGATGATTAGTTTATAGTTTTGAGCTAATTACTTAGAAATTGCATACTCATAAATACTACTGAATGTATTTTAGCCTATTTTTTCTTTTGGAAAATTCACTTCAAAATTTATGGATCCACCAACCTGGTGTCAATCAATCAAGTAAAAGAAACGATGCATACTGCTATGAAACCGCAATCTGAAGGTACGAAATTATTAATAGTTCAATTTTCATGTTTTTTTTCTTGATACCAATCATATAGCATATATTTGATACGTTTTTAGTAGTTTTCATGTCGATACGTTGAAAATATTTTTCAATTAAATCCGATTAAATTCTATTTTTATTGGAAAAAAATTTAATAAATGAAGATATTATTGATGAAAATCACAATTGAAAAATCAAGGTTAAGTAATAACTTATGTGTATTACTTTTTTTTTTTTTTTTTAAAATAGGTTGAATATATTATAAAGAATAATTCTTTGATGCGCGACCATAAGAACTTAAATCACTTTTTGAGCATTTGGAGATTATGTCGTCGTATTATCCAAATCCGAGCTCCCGGTTGGTATTAAGGTCTTTATGCTTCAGATAGACTTACTACTATATTGTTTTATAAAAATAACAATTACAAAAATATCAATAATCAGATTTTACATAATGTTTTGAACTTTAAAGCCCTCCTGAAAAATTTATATTTTCAACTTAAGCCCTTATGACCGCGCATCAAAGAATTATAAGCATACTTTCCGAAGAATAGAATTGAGAATTATACAATGAAGGAGATTTCTCAGATATTTTAGCATATTAGCATAAATACAACTGTAGACTATATTAATTTTTCTAGTTGCTATTAATAAACACATTTTTCAAACCGATCCACACTTTCCTTCATATTTTTGTACATATACGGCTATAAAAAAATTTGGATTAGAATCTTGCACCTCCTCCAGCCATAGTAGTGGTTTCTAGTTAAATCAGTCCTTTTTTTAAAAAGTATAAATACGTATTTAAAAATATATAAATTATGAAGACTTAAGACAGTAAAAAAAATTTGTCACCATTTAACATAATATTAATCTAAACAATTAATGGAATAATATTCTATGCTGATGGTGCTTTTGTAATCTACCTTTTATTTAGATATTTCCCCAGGATGATAATAGAAATCTCTACTATGGATGGTCCTCATATTCTCTATGGGCAGTATGATGTCCTTTGAAAACCTTTGCCCGCTTTGTGGATTAATTGCTTCGCTAAGTTTAGGATCAGCGTAGAGTACAGCCAAAGTGGACAATACCGTTGTAAAGCATTGCATCAAAATAATAGCCGGTTATCATTTGTAGTTATGTTTTTGATGTGGCAAGTCCAGTGTACGTGTATTAGAGGTTGATATATTTTTTAACTAAAAGAAAAAAATTGCTTTCCACATGAGTCCTTACATCAGGAGTTTTAAACAGAAAACAATTTTAACATGACGTTAGATGTTTTATTTTATTTACTGACATTAACATCTCTATTTACATAAAAATACATCAAGTGTTAAGTAAGACCGTTTGCCAAGTAAGTGCTGTAATAGCCGGAATCGATGTCTAGTAACTGTCTTTTTAGGCTTATGTGGGGAGTTTTCCCCCCTCTGGTGAAGTGCACCGCACCGACAGGGGGGCTATTGTACGCCGTCCCTCCTCTGCTCAGAGCATGCCAATTACCTTTGTGAATCTGAATATTGTGTACGGATCCACTCTCTCGCAAAGTTTGGGGTCCAAGATACGATCCTTACGGAAGATAAGGAATCGTGTCCTTGCCACTACAAATGATATGGTAAGTAGTCTCAACATCCTTTCTGCAGAACCTGCAGACAGGGGACTCTGTCAATCTCATTTTATAGAGATGCGTATTCAACTGAAAGTGTCCCATATATAGACCTGTCCCCCCATCTTCCACCTGTCCATTATTAAAAAGAGTGTTGTTTCTTCTCGGACAGGATCCCTTGAAGAACAATTTTCAATATTCCAGTTCTTTGGTGTTTCTCCAGAGCGACCCAGCCTTGCCCTCAGCAATCATTTTGATATGCCTCTTCGCATGGCTGAGACTAATCCTACATATGGGGTTAGGTGTAAAGGGAGCGGTCTCAGATCCAGGATTTCAAGTTAGTCGTTTGTCCAGTTGTAGCCCAATCTGTTCAACAGGTATTATTAAAGAATACGTTAGGGCAGTCGGTAGGTTAATGACGAAGAGTGAAGGTGATTTAATGGGATTTGTTGTAATTTATTTTAAATCTCCAATTACGAAACCATTCTTCGAGGGCTATGTTAAGTGGCTTAAGGTTGTTGAGGTGTTTAAAATGGGATTGGAGAGTTTTGGATGCAAATAAAGGGTTGTTATTAATTGCAAGCACACATGAGTCATCGGCATTCGTGGTGATGTAAGTGTTACGATTGGTTGGGATGTCAGCCGTATAGATTGTCTAGAGTATGGGACCGAGGATACTACCTTGAGGAACACAAACGGACCAATAGAAGAGGGTTGAATAGATATCATTGTGGTTTACTTGGAATAATCTAACATTGTATGTTGAATGATCTGGTGCTCGAGACTGTTCGAAACAGGACCGAAGTATACGAAGTCTTGAAGAAACATTCATTGAACTATACCGCAAATACGAAGGGTGTTTCAGGATTAATTGACCTAACTAAAGTATGAATTAAGGGTTTCAAGACAATAAATAAATTTCCTATGCAAGTTTGTCCGTATTTGCTTTATTTATACGATATTCAAGTCTAAAGATTTTCATTATTATTTGTTAGGTTGTGATAAATAATTTTTTATATTTTTACAATTTTGTATTTACCCCTGTAAATTAATTACAATCATCAAATGAGCTGTAGTATTCATGTATGGCATAATATAATAAATAAATCACTATGTGTTATAACTACTTTATTGTTATTTTATTTATTTCATAGCAGATCCTTTCAGATAAAGCCTGGTAGGCTTTATAACTTTATTGATGAAATGTAAACATACGGATTAATATTGATTTTTGTTCTAAGTGATTTAAGTATTAAATACACGGTCGTTATTTTTGTTTCACAGCAGCAGCGGACGAACAGCACCGGATGTTTGTTATTGTTTCATTTATTCTTGTTTGTAAAGAATTAAGATCGTTGACCAGGTATGAACATTTTTTCCCTCATCCCAAATGAAATAATCGAGGGGTGTCAGATCTGTAGAGGACGACAATAATACATGTACACCGTTCGGTCATCGATGCTGTGGACGAAAGATGCTGTGCCTGTCTTAATCCTCAGGTGACATTAAACAAGATTAAATATGAATGTTAATGTTTAAATTTTTAAAATGAAGCAGTTGCAATACATATTAATTTAATAATTATTACTTAAATGATTCATAACAGCGAAAATCTGTAGAATTGAGTATCTCCCAAATAGTTGAGTTAACAGATATACCTTCATAGTAATTTTTTTTTCTTCCAGATCCTTAATTATATTTTCACTTAGTTCTGTTGACCCTGAAATACCATTTCTGTACTTATAATAACACATATATCCACTCCACAGAACGCCATCGGTACTCTATAGCAAAGTTACAACATTCCAACACCTGCTTTTCGAAATAGATTTATGAGTTACATTACATTACGCAAATACACAGATACACTTGTTTAGTTATCCCCATCTTTGTAAATTTTTATGTACTCGTACAAGAGTTATAATACTCGTTATTTTTGTGATATTGTTAATTTTACTTCAATAAAATTTCCTAAAGAATTTACTATATATCTTCAACAATTCTAAGCGAAGCCGTATTCACAGAATGTGCTGATGAATCGCCACAGCGTCGTGCAGTTAGAAGTGGTGCCGGTTCGAATCCAGCTCATGGGGCATGAATTTTATTTCGCGGTGTATACAGACATTAAAATTCGCAGCCTAGAGTTGATTATAAACCTGCAAGATAAATCGTCCTTTCTATCCTAGTGGGAATAAATGTTGGTGTTGATCGAATATATTAACAAAACTATTTTTAATCAATACTTCTCAAAAAATTTGTAATTCTTTTGTCTCTATTTTGAGTCTTCTGCTGAAGTTGAAGAATTTTTATCATTTTATTAATTTCATAAATAATTGAATACCAATAAATGTTCTTTAGTTTCTCTAAATGTTATCAGTTTATTTATTGATAAGTATTACAATTTGCTACATCGTTGTTGGGCAATAAATAGTGATAAATGATCACGTTAAATTTTAAAAAAAATATATATAAATAAATAAAAATAAATGGAAAAAATTACATATATATTTATAAATAGTTCACTGTATTTTTTATTCAAATTATGAAGAAAATGGTCAGGAGGGTGCTATTAAAAGAAAACAAAAATAGTTAACTATTTATTTGTCACCTTTTCACCCCACTTGTAGACCTTCTTTAGGACTAAAAAGATTCAACTAAAAATATTTTGATATTGTAGGATAAGATACAAAAAATAAATTAAGGTAGGGTTAAAATTATGTGAAAATAAGTGAAAAAGAAAATTATATACAAATGAATTAATGAAATTATGCAAACTATATACTAAAAAATGAACAGGAGACGTAATAACATTTGATTTCTTTTTTTAAAAAAAATAATTACAAAAAAATAAATAAAATATCTCTGTGTATATAAGTTATCATATAAAAGTTTTTTTTTGTTTCTTATCCCTCTAAAACAGAAAAAAACAATAAATTAGTGGATGCTTTATAATGAGAAAAAAGAATAAATCATGTTGAGTATTACCTTTTACTATCTTTGGTATTTTAAGCTTACCTGTAATACTTATCTATTTATTGTGAAATGTCCATTCTGCATGGTCCTACTAGTAAAAAATGAATCCGGAGGTGAGGGGCCTCCTCATGTAGATTTTTGCATATAAGATAAAATTAAAAACAGTTATTATTAAAGAGGATAGATAATGATAAAAATAATAAGAAAAAAGTCAGAAGTCGAAGAGAAGTGTGGGGGGGGGAGGGGAGAGACGAGGTGCATCAGAAGAAGGAGTTATCAAGTAATGTTAGTAGGGTTTTTGGAACCTTTCCTACCCTGCCACATCGCAAGATGGGGTGATAAATTGGAAAACTGGATTGAAGGAAACAGGGAGACTGTCAAAGAATTTGATGTGTCTCCGTGTCATGTGCAATAACACTAAATAACATGCTGTAATAAACTATGCCTACATCTTTTATTGTGTTCGACACTTCTATATAAACATCTACTCCATCACCTGACATCAAAATAACAGCTGACTAACGCTGTAACTTATAAACAGAAAGATAAATAAAATGAACATAAACAAACTGTGTATATGAAAAAAAAGATAAAATAAAATTAGTAAACTTTTGAACTAATATAAAAATATAAACTAATTAAACAAGCACTAGTCATATTTACACTATTATATACAATGTTTTTTTATTTATTTTTTATTTTATACCTGCTGGGCCGATTACATGGTTGATATAACCGTTATATTATATATATTTTTTTAACAGT
>NW_027106142.1:13445-16051 GCF_000696795.3 Halyomorpha halys | reverse complement strand
TTAAATGTTACGTATTATATTATGACTGAATAAGAAATAGAATGCCATAAGTAATTAACTTTAATGATATTATATATATAAATAGTTCACCATATTTTTTTTCAAATTATGAAGAAAATGGTCAGGAAGGTTCTATCAAAAGAAAACAAAAATAGTTAACTATTTATTTGTCACCTTTTCACCCCACTTTGTAGACCTTCTTTAGGACTAAAAAGATTCAACTAAAAATATTTTGATATTGTAGGATAAGATGCAAAAAACAAATTAAGGTAGGGTTAAGATTATGTGAAAATAAGTGAAAAAGAAAATTATATACAAATGAATTAATGAAATTATGCAAACTATATACTGAAAAATGAACAGGAGACGTTAACAAATAACATTTGATTTTTTTTTTTTGTAAAAAAATAATTACAAAAAAATAAATAAAATATCTCTGTGTATATAAGTTATCATATAAAAGTTTTTTTTTTGTTTCTGATCCCTCCAAAACAGAAAAAAACAATAAAATAGTGGATGCTTTATAATGAGAAACAACAATAAATCATGTTGAACATTACCTTTTACTATCTTTGGTATTTTAAGGTTACCTATAATACTTATCTATTAGTGATGAGATGTCCATTCTGTATGGTCCTGCTAGTAAAAAAAGAATCCGGAGGTGAGGGGCCTCCTCATTTTGATTTTCGCATAGAAGATAAAAATAAAAACAGTTATTATTAAAGAGGATAGATAGTCATAAAAAATAAGAGTGGAGAAGGGGGAGGAGGTGCATCAGAAGAAGGAGTTATAAGGTAATGTTAATAGGGTTTTTGGAACCTTTCCTGCCCTGCCACCTCGCAGGATAGGGTGATAAATTCGAAAACTGGATTGAAGGAAACAGGGAGACTGTCAAAGAATTTGATGTGTAATAACACTAAATAACATGCTGTAATAAACTATGCCTACATCTTTTTTTGTGTTCCGTACTTCTATATATTCATCTTCAATCAGCTGATCTACTCGATCACCTGACATCAAAATAACAGCTGACTAAGGCTGAAACTTAAAAACAGAAAGATAAATAAAATGAACATAAAGAAACTATGTACATGAAAAAAAAGATAAAATAAAATTAGTAAACTTTTGAACTAATATAAAAATATAAACTAATTAAACAAGCACTAGTCATATTTACACTATTATATACAATGTTTTTTTATTTATTTTTTATTTTATACCTGCTGGGCCGATTACATGGTTGATATAACCGTTATATTATATATATTTTTTTAACAGTTGATTATGGGACATCCCAACTATAAACAATGTTATTATTATTTAAAGAAGAAAAAAAAAATAGATAAGAATAATGCTTCTGAATAAAAGAGGAAAGTAAAATTAATAACAAAAAATAATAATATTGGTACACTTAAATAAAACAAACAATTGCTCTCTAATAGTAAAAAGAAACAAGTTAATTTGAAAAAGGGACGAGAGAAGAAAATAGAAAAAAAAAATATAATAATGAATAAATACAATGAGTAATAATAAAAAGTAAAATAAAGGTAGTGTGACTATGAATTAATTTTATATTTATTAAAATTTATAAAAGAATGTCCTGTAGCAGTTTGGTCTTCGGGTTGAGGTTGAGTTTCCCAGGTTGTAGGTCACTGCTCCTTTAACTGTCGGCAACTGGGAGTGGAACTTCATGAACCGTTTTTTGATGTAATCCTCTATTGACCCCATCTGTAATTCGCGATGCAATTGGCTATTTCTTATGAACCAGGGAGCATTAACTCCGATTCTTAGGACTTTATTTTGAAAAGATTGCAGTTTTTTCCTTTTCGTGAAGGTTGCCGCTCCCCAGACTTCACAGCCGTACATCAGCAGTGACCTGAGAAGTTTTTTAAATATAAGAACAGTTGTTTCTGGTTATAGTTTGGAATTTCTGTTTAGGATAGGATATAGCATTGCTAGCCTTGCATACGTTTGAGTTAGTTTGATGTTGATATGGTGATTCCAGGTAAGGCGGCGATCTAGGCGAATTCCCAGGTATCTTACTGGCAGGATTCCATTTCACATTTTTACCTTTGAGCATTAGATCCGCTGGATCTGGTGGGGGTCGACGAGTAAATTTACAAAGTAAAGTTACATTTTTCAATGTTCAAGCTAATCGTCCATTTAGTGAAATATTGTTCGAGATCATTAAGGTGACTTTGCAAAGTGTTTCTAGCTATTTATTTAATTATGTCATCATGTTGAGAGAACACAGTTGTATCGTCAGCGAACATAGCTATGGAGGTGTGTGGACTGGACGATGTCGTGAAGGTAGAAGTTGAACAGAATGGGAGAACGTACTGAACCTTGTGGAGTACCGGCATGGATTTGTCTAAGGGTTGAATTTTTGTTATTAATTCTATACAATGTTTACTTTCTCTACCTGAGCATCTCTGAGCCCACTCTATCTCCCACGCAGGAAGAGTAGAGCAGGGCTATTAGAGATCCCAGCGCAGGGTTTAGCAGCTAATTAATGTGTTTTATTGAACTTTTTTAAATTTATTATTTTTAAAACCAACTATACTACTTTCCGCCCTCCAGTAGATTTAGATTAGGTTTATCTTTAA
>NW_027106142.1:0-12333 GCF_000696795.3 Halyomorpha halys | reverse complement strand
ATGAAAAAAAAGATAAAATAAAATTAGTAAACTTTTGAACTAATATAAAAATATAAACTAATTAAACAAGCACTAGTCATATTTACACTATTATATACAATGTTTTTTTATTTATTTTTTATTTTATACCTGCTGGGCCGATTACATGGTTGATATAACCGTTATATTATATATATTTTTTTAACAGTTGATTATGGGACATCCCAACTATAAACAATGTTATTATTATTTAAAGAAGAAAAAAAAAATAGATAAGAATAATGCTTCTGAATAAAAGAGGAAAGTAAAATTAATAACAAAAAATAATAATATTGGTACACTTAAATAAAACAAACAATTGCTCTCTAATAGTAAAAAGAAACAAGTTAATTTGAAAAAGGGACGAGAGAAGAAAATAGAAAAAAAAAATATAATAATGAATAAATACAATGAGTAATAATAAAAAGTAAAATAAAGGTAGTGTGACTATGAATTAATTTTATATTTATTAAAATTTATAAAAGAATGTCCTGCAGCAGTCTGGGCTTCAGTCTTCGGGTTGAGGTTGAGTTTCCCAGGTTGTAGGCCACTGCTCCTTTAACTGTCGGCAACTGGGAGTGGAACTTCATGAACCGTTTTTTGATGTAATCCTCTATTGACCCAATCTGTAATTCGCGATGCAATTGGCTATTTCTTATGAACCAGGGAGCATTAACTCCGATTCTTAGGACTTTATTTTGAAAAGATTGTAGTTTTTTCCTTTTTGTGAAGGTTGCCGCTCCCCAGACTTCACAGCCGTACATCAGCAGTGGCCTGAGAAGTTTTTTAAATATAAGAACAGTTGTTTCTGGTTATAGTTTGGAATTTCTGTTTAGGATAGGGTAATGCTAAGCTTGCATACGTTTGAGTTACTTTGATGTTGATATGGTGATTCCAGGTAAGGCGGCGATCTAGGCGAATTCCCAGGTATTTTACTGTTTCACTGGCAGGATTCCATTTCACATTTTTACCTTTGAGCATTAGATCCGGTTGATCTGGTGGGCGTCGACGAGTAAAAACTTTTGAGGTACATTTTTCAATGTTCAAGCTCCATTAGTGAAATATTGTTCTAGATCATTAAGGTGACTTTGCAAAGTGTTTCTAGCTATTATAATGTCATCATGTTGAGAGAACACAACTGTATCGCCAACGAAAAGTCATAGGTATGGAGGTGTGTCTGTACTGGACGATGTCGTGAAGGTAGAAGTTGAACTAAATGGGAGAAAGGACTGAACCTTGTGGAGCACCGGCATGGATTTGTCGAAGGGTTGAATTTTTGTTATTAATTCTATACAATGTTTACTTTCTCGACATGAGGATATCTGAGCCCACTCTATCTCCCACGCAGGAGGAGTAGAGCAGGGCTATTAGAGATCCCAGCGCAGGGTTTAGCAGCTAATTCATGTGTTTTATTGAACTTTTTTTAAATTTATTATTTTTAAAACCAATTATACTACTTTCCGCCCTCCAGTAGATTTAGATTAGGTTTATCTTTAAGAAGACCCGTTAGAAATATATAATTATTGATACTTATTTATTTGATTGTGTTTTAGATAAGTATATATTATATTTTCAACTATGATTTCTCTAATTCCTCTCGGATCCAATCGTTACACTCCAAAATCCTTCGTAAAATCCTTAATGCTCCTTACTTTGTCACAAATCAAATCATCCATCAGGACCTTAATGTCCCCCATGTTGCCGATTTGGCCAGAACCAGATACCAATCCTTCCATAATAAACTTCCAAAACACCCAAACCAAGACGTTTCTAACCTGGCTTCTCCTTCACTACCTAATAATCCTCCTAGGCGTCTGAAAAGAAGATGCCCTTGAGATCGTCTCCTTTAGACATTTTTTTGGAGTTCTATCGATGGGTAGATTCTCCACATATTTGTATCATGTCATATTATCACTTACATCAAATTTACTTAATGTGTATATATATGTTATTAAAGTTGTAAATAACAATAAATAAATTATTAAAAAAACTTTGATTTCTGACGCTAATGATTAAAATGTATATATTCTTAGAATTAATATAAATCTATAAATACTTCTAAAGATACTTACATCAAGTATTGATTGGGACGAAAAAGATGAGCATATTAAATTAATTGGTCAATATTTTTTATTACTTTATTTAAATATCATTATTTAAAAAAAAATCTTAATATATTTCGAATTCAAATGACTGTTGTAACTAGAGAAAAGTTTCGGAAGTTCGAATTCTTAAATTGAATTACATTCTTGAAGGAGTTTGAAAACGCCTTAATATGGCCGTCATCGGGACTTCTTTCTTAAGGACCTTTTCTAAGTCTAAAGCGGGAAAATTCCATTACTTTCTCCGGAATCCTTTCTCTTGCTGTTTTGGTTTTTTGTGTTATTTCAAGATTGAAAATTTTTTTAAGGTTACCGAAGTTTCACCATCTGTTTTATAAAATAAAAAAAAAATGCTTTTAATTTAACTTCTTTCTCTTATCGAACCAGAGCTGTTGTACGAGGCAGTACTTTCAATAGGAGTAGAAGATGATGAAATATTTCTTTGAAGCAGATTGTACTAAAGGCAAGTTTTTGATGAAATGTTAAAAAATAATTTCATAATTTAAAATCCTGGGACAGCTAAAACACTCATATTAATCAATTTAAAACTTTCTGAACAATTAAAAAGCGCGCGCGTGTGTGTGAATGTATATTTGAACAGTCTAGCTCAAAAAACATAAAGTAAAAAACTGAAATGACATATCAAAGGCGGGTGTTACACCTGGGATTTGACAGCTTTTTTTGGAAGTGTCACTTCATAAAACAGGTTTTCACATTTTTTTTTCGATTTTCTCGGAAACTATTTTGATTAAACTTGTCAAGACTGTAAAAGTATTCAGCTAGCTTTTATCCTTATTAAAATACTTTGACTAGGCTTAAATAATGAATTAAAAAAAAATCATTTTCTAAAGTACCTTTCATTTTATTTATAAATGGAATTTGGTCTGGGTGCGGTCAAATTAAACTCAAATAGTAATATTATATACTATTTTTATTTGAACCACGTTACAGGGCTTCGTCAGGGCTAAAAAAGATACAAGCACTTAACATAAGTAAAAAAAGTAAGTAAAATAACAAGCAAAATTACAAGGGTATACAATGAAACGTAAAAACTTTAAATAAGAAAAATTAAAGGTTATAAACAATAAATGAAAACGGTAGTAGTAACAAATAAAGAGAAGAAATATTAAAGAAAGTGCAAATTAAGAGATGAAAAGGGATAAGAATAAAATCAAATGAAAATAAACGAGACAGAATACATACCTGTTTTGACGGAAGTCAAAGTCACAGTGAACCGTTTGTATTGGGAGGAGTGGGGATGGCAATTAAGTACATCACATTTGAAAATAATTTTAAAGTATCAGTGTAAAAAATATTAAAATTAGATAAACAATAAATGATAGTATACATACAGAGGGGGAGAAGAATTTAAAAAAAAAATTACATGGATAGAAAAACAAAGAAGAAATAAAGTTAAAATAATGGGATACAATAAATATAAATGATTCAGAAAGGCAATATACCAAATGAGTGGGGATACATTTTTACATCAGCAGCTTTTTTAAAAATCTTTTTTAGCCCTGACGAAGCCCTGCAACGTGGGGCGAAACGTTGGCTCAAATAAAAATAGTACATAATATAACTATTTTAGTTTAATTTGACCACACCCGGACCAAATTCCATTTATTGATACACAGGGTCAATCAGCAATCTTCCACTTTAATTTTATTTATTTGAAAAAAAAAACTGTTCTAATTATTAGCAATGATAAATCCAAAATATTAAAGAATTACATGGATGAAGAAAGGAGAAAAAAAAGGAAAAATAGAAATATTCGATCTTAACTGCATAAATTAATAATAATAATCTGTGCTGATAGTCATTTATCAAAACTTGCAAAACACTACCGTGAAATGAATGAAATTCTCTACCAAATTGAACATTAACACACCACAATAATAAAACAAAAATTCTTAAAATCGTTGGTACTTTACCACCTAAACTATTTTATTTTTATAGAATTATCTTAAAATTTATTGTTATTAATTTATTTAGAAAAGAAATAATATATCTACAAAATGTTATAAACATAATCAGAAGAACTAATAAATAAATAAACCACACAAAAAACTAAAAACTAAATATTTAATTGGTTATTTTCTTACTTCTATGATTCCCAATAATTGATTTTTATTTACCAAATGACCATACCTGCCTGTTTTTTCATCTTATTTTTTTTTTGTTCTTGTCAATAATTTTGTTGTGAGTGATAAGAAAAAACAAAATTGTTCCAGTTTTGTTTGTTTGAAACTTGTCGAACCAAAGCAAAAAACATTGGACGCGAACTAATAAATATAAAAGTATAACTTAGGAATTAATTATTATGCTTCAAAGAGACTGTTACTAAGAGCTGGAATCATTAAGCTAATAGTTTTCTCTATGGAGTAGTAATTACGTTGCTTCCCAGTTTCCTGTTTTTTCTTTACGATATAGTCATTTTTTGTTCGTTTCGATTGAACGATTGGAATTGGAACCCAATTAAAACCATCCGTTTTTATCTCGGTTTCCTGGGCAAATATTTTTTCTCAATTATTCGCTAGTACATCGCCGCCGGGGTCAATCACGGCAATCAATTAAAAATTCGATTTCGATTATGTAATTTATTTTATTGACTAAGTTGGTTCAAAAAACATTTCTTCTTATTCTGTTTATTCGTTTTTTATATATCAGGGATATCTATTGCTCCGAAACTTCTTGAATAATTTATTATTGAAGTAAGGTATTAATTTATTCGTTAAACAGAAACAATGAGTTTCAGGAAGGGTAAACACATAAGAAGTTGTCTATCTCAAAGAGACCGGTAAAATTTAATTATTATGGGCATTAATGATATGCTGAATATAAAAAACTTTAACATGCAATATGTTAAAAGTATAGGATTGTTAGCAGCCTAATTTCATCAAAGTCCATTTTATATATTAAATAAAGAGGAGCTCCTAGTGGATTTTCTGAGCAACTTGTTTGGTAACTATGTAATCTTTACGAGATAATAAAATATCCAACAGATTCCTTTTCACATCCCCATTCCTCAACCTCACTTGTTCCTTGTTTTCTCTCCAAGATTTTTTTATTACTTTATTTTTATTTTTATCTATTACTTTATTAAAGATTAAAAACGTCAGAAAAAACGAAATACAAATTAAAGGTGTTAGCTGCTCGTAACCTATCAAAACGTGTGGAGCTCAGCTGATCTGTTGTGTGACGTCATCCTTCATTTAGTACATCTATTAACTACAGACTCTCGGCCATATTAAATATTATATAGTTTTAACATGCTTAAAGAAAAATATATTTCTGCATTTAACAGGCTTTTTTTTATTTAACATGTTAAATTGAAGATCAAGAATACCCCAATAATACTAGAAACAGCCTTATAATATTATAACAAATAATAACATACGGTTAATTCATTAATCTCAGTAATTGATTGGTTTGATCGTGCAAAGCGACTTTAGAAATCTTTGCAACTTCTTAAAGTACACAATTTTGCAAGAAAGAGTAGGCTCTATTTCGCAACCTTTTCTTTCATCTCCTCTTAACAGTTTTATAGAAGTATATTTCAAAAATAAATATAATTATCTCAAAGTATTGACTCATTTTATACATTAAGGTACGGATATTAAAAAAACCTAACATGAAAATAAATTACTGTTCACAATTTTCCACCCTCTAAATTCTGCAGGTCAAAGCAATTTTTCTGAAAATTTGGATCATATCACAAAATTATTAATATTAACTATATATTAGTTAATATTATAACTATCAATTGTCAGTGTTGACCTAAGGAATATTCGGGTTTAGAGGAAATGAAAGTTCATAGTCATTAGGAAATATATAGTTATAAAAATATGTTTGTCAGAAATGTGTTTATTTTTTGGTATGGCCTTCAAGGACGAGGGATTAAAACTGTAAAATATAATCCGTGACTGGATTCAAATATATACCTGCGTTAAAACCGACTCCGCGGGTCGGGTCACTCTGTTGTGCCTTTTTAGAATTAGAGTTTGTCTTACTTGGACTTTCAGTTCCTTGTTTGGTGTAGGGTTTTACCTCTCTTCATTCAAATGGGTAACCTATTCCAGTTACAACCATCCTTAGTCGGCTTCATCTGTTACCATTAGGGACGTAGTCCATAGTATTTAATGGATCACGGTAGTCTTCCAATCTGATTACAGAAAATTATTATCCATGGCAGGGGTCACGATCATTCAGTTTCCTTTCTTTAAGAGGTTATTAATGGGTACTAAATATTCTGCCATTTCTAGCACAAATCTCAGATAATAGTGCAGGGTACCTAGCAACCTCCGAACTCCCTTAACATCCCTTGGCACAGCCATCTTTTGGATCGCCTCAACTTTCTGTGGATCAGGCTTGATTCCCTGTCCCGAGATCACGTGTCCTAAAAAGTTAATTTGCTCCCGACCTACCACCGACTTTTCCTGAGACAGTTTCAACCCAAATTGTCGAATCCTCTGAAAGACCTTCTTCAGATGTGTTATATGCTCCTCTTCCGACTTTCTAAACACGAGAAGATCGTCCATGTAGACCTGACACTTGGATTCATCCAACCCGCGTAAAATTCGTCCATCAGGCGCTGGAACGTTATTGGTGCGTTTTTCAACCCGAACGGCAAATGGGTGAATTCATAATGACCCCTCTCAAACGTGAAGGCCGTTTTGTGTTGGTCTCTGGAGTGCATTGAGATTTGGTGATATCCAGCTTTCAGGTCAAGGGTGCTGAATATGATTGCTCCTCCTAATCTGGCTAGAATGTCCTCACGTCTCGGGATCGGAGCTTTTTATAATCTATCATGACTCGATATTTTCCAGAAGTTTCCCCATATAAATAATATGTTTATATGTTTTTACGTTAGCAGGTTTCGTGGCCATCTTCTTTTCAAGCCCCGCGGAGGATTGTCAGAGGAAGCAAGGTTAGAAACTAGTGGGTTTGAATGGTTAGGGAGTTTATAAAGGATGGAATGATATCTGGTTCGGTCTAGATCGGTTACATATGGAACATTAAGGTCTTTATTGTGAAAAAGTAAGGAGCATTGAGGATTTTTTATAAATACTTTTTTTACTATTTTGTTTGTTTATGATTTCTGATATTTAGCGTTTTTTTTGTGTGTGGACCATTTTAGAGTGTTATAACAAAGTTTTACTAAAATATTGATTCTATTGAGTATGTCAGTAAAACATTTAAGATTCTGCAAAATTCGAGGAATATGTGAAGGAAGGGAAAATGTTCAAACAACAATTACGTATGAGTGGTATCATAAGTTGGTCGGAAGGTGATGAAGTAATTCGAACGGAGCGGGAATACAAATTGGTATTCATGATAAAGTTAGGAATTAGTCACTCGAGCTTCTGCCTCCGGATCACCCTGCTAATCCTATGGTGTTACGAATACGGAGTCATGCCATGTTTACCTATCTAGTCAATATCCAAGTGAAGAATGAATAAAAAATTCTGTTTAATTTATTGCAACAATACAACGTATGACCCCAATTGTAAATTAAGACATTGCTTACCTTTTACCTTTTGGTTAGTTAACTAACCAAATACTTTAGTTCAAAGCTTATGTTAACCAGCAGTAGGTGCATCTCCCCGCTTTCCCTTAACCCTTCTTACCGATTAATTATTTTTTCATTTCACTCAGTATAAGATAAAAATTCAAAGTACTTGTGTACTCCGAATAAAATAATAAGAATGGGTTATTGCATGTTATAAACTTGATTTAACTAGGCTGGGAAGGTCGAGATTTTAGTCGTGGGCCTGTCCCTAAAAATAAAAACGAACTTTGGGATGCCGGAATTTAATTAGCACCCATTAAAAGAACTTACTTATCCACCATAATAAGTTTCCATCATAATTCCAAATAAATTAATAGCTGAGTTTAAAACTTTGATAGCTACTTAATTATGGTAAAAATTATATATCATTAAATGGTAATGATAATGTTGAGTTAATAGTTAATAAACAGTGGATATATAAAGATAAGATGAGGAGATGGTCAGTGAAGATTACAAATAATTAAAATCTTATTTATTATCGGTAACATTTCGGCCAGAATTTCAAGCCTTCATCAGGGCTAAAAACTAAACCTCTGGTAGCTACCAAGTGAGAGTGTCAAGATTCATTTTTCAGGACGGCCGAAAAATAAATATTAACTGCCCCAGGTGAGAATCGAACCCACAACGTTCCGAACCGAGCGCATTGAGACCTACTCCCCAACCCGCAATGCCGTCACGACACGAGAATATCTATTTAGTAAATATATGTAGAAAATGAAAATTATTTAAAATAAAGTGATGAAATAATGGGGGAAAACGTATGCAGGTAATTCAATATGTAAGTAAAATAACAGGATTAAAGAAATAAAATATAAAATTATAAAATCCAAAAGGAATAAAGAAATATAAATATTTCAATTAATAATGATTGTTTAAAATTAAAGAAAAACATGAAAAAGAAAATATGTGCAATTAATGAAATATGTAAGTAAAATAAAGATAGATAAAGATAATAAACTAGAAAAAATACAGAGTTATATGACACCAAATAAGTAATTAGTAAATATACCAAAATAAATACTTATTTATTAGTGCCAACTATAATCATAATGGTATGAATTAAATATCATGAAAATATTGTATACGATAGTATTATAACTATAAGCAACTATAGTACTTTTTTACAGTGATGTCTTTCGATATCGGAAAGGTCTGAAACTCTTTAACCCTGATGGCGACGTCCTTAGAAGTGGGTGGTCGTTGACCGTTACTTTGAGCAATTAAGGTTGTCTGAGGCCAACTGTTCCCGAGAGTAAATAGTTACCTAGGGGCACTCTGCTGAGAAGTAAAGGAAAACTACTTTAGTCTGAACGGTCAGGGAGGGAACCAAACTAATGCATTTGAAAAAGATAAAGAACAATGGAGAGTAGTCTATTCCTGAAGTTATTATCTTTCGTTAGTAGAATCGATTTTGAAATAGATGAATTCATGCAATTTACCTGACGTTATTAAAAAACAATAGTACTCCACAGTATATTGCAATCTGTAGTATTACAAATCGTTCCTTTGATAAGTGCTTCAAACAGAGAGATTACCCGTAAAAATAATAACATTTAATAAAAACTAGAACGTTAACATAAACCTTGGACTATCAGTTTTTAAAAGTTTTTTCACTGAATGTTTATAATTGTTGTGAGATACACGTTACC
The DNA here is from genome assembly GCF_000696795.3 of Halyomorpha halys. Lineage (NCBI taxonomy): Eukaryota > Metazoa > Arthropoda > Insecta > Hemiptera > Pentatomidae > Halyomorpha > Halyomorpha halys. The sequence continues at coordinate 2,992 of NW_027106142.1, read as the reverse complement.
AGGTCACTGGAACCGATAGTTTAGTATCAACAAAAGCTCACAATCGTTAAAATTTGCTTTTTATTATTAGAAAAGTATTTAAAATGTATTTTATCTTTTGTAGAATGAAGAAGGGGAAATTTTGGATTGCTAGTTCTTTGAAAACGAAGCTAGAGCTATCGAGAGGGAAATGAGTTTTTGGATTGTCGAGGTGGTTGTGTTAAATGATCCAATAGATTATGTTATGTACTCTTAAACAGAAGGTCTCCACAGTGCGTGTTAAATTTAAGTAAGGTGGTTGATTAGGAGGTAAATAGGTAGGATTAGACAGAAGGGGGCCAGATGTAAGTTCTCTAAGGATGGTAACCACGTCCACCGTGGGGTACCCACTACAGGGTACTATTCCTGTTGGTACGAAAGGATTGCAAGCCCGGAGGATAGCCACCTGCCGGGTCATGGAGAAAGGTAACTTCGTTCTACCGTGTACTATTCCTGTAGATACAAAGGAGGTATGTAAGCCCGGAGGATAGCTAACCGCCGAGTCGTATGAAAGGATAGAAGTTAGAGAAAAGGGGTGATCTGTTGGGAACAAGCTTGAAATAACTCTTCAAAAAAAAATTGAAGAATAATGTCTTATTTGATCTCCCAAGAAGGTACTGTTACAGCACCATTGATTTTACTAACGATACAAGGGCCGGTGAGAGACACCGTCTGTAAGAACTTACTTTTTTTGGGATTCAGTCCATTCTTTTTGTTAAACTTTATTTATTAAATCAACATCTTTGCATTTACAATACTGTTTATTATATATGTTTATTATATAACATTATAAAATTATTTAGATTTTACTGAATAAATGAACGCAATAAATGTCTAGAGAAAACATAGGCAGTGCTCCAAGGTGGAACGAACTGAAGCTCTTCCTCTTGGCGGGAAGCGAATTTTCAATTTAATTTTTTTTTTTACGACTATTCTTATTGGGCTATTTGGCAATGTCAACATTGAATTACTTTAAAGGTAGCGTGGTGGTGTCTCACTGGCGTCCTTCTTGTTCTTTTCTATTTAGCTTTATCTTTTGCCATTTAATCCCTGTTCCTTTTTGATCTCCTTATTATCTTCTACTTCTTCTTTGGCAAGGTGAGCATTCATGTTTATTCTGTATTACAACCAGACAAAAAAAGAGGTAAATAACGCCTATCAAACATAAGGGGAGTTCTGTAAATTGCAGTAAGCATGTCGGAGAGGTCTACACCTCCCATGGTTGTTTTATTTCTTGATAATATGTGGGCAGTCAATTTCGATTTTGGCACGTTTCATTTTTGACCAACTTTCCTTTTTTTTTAGTGGTCGACCGAAACATAGGTGTTCAACAGTATAATAGGTTTTGAAATTGTACATCTCAAGTAATTAACTCTGAAGCAAATATACTTTTATAGAAACTCATTAATAAAGTTTAAGTTAATTAATTTAACAGTTCATTACATCACAAAAGAATTCTAGAATAGGGGTGTTCAAATGCATTAAACCAGTATCTATTTGCTTAGAGCTTTAATATAATTTTCCACTGAGAGAAGTTTCAGTTATAACGGAGCGTCTGTTAAAAAAGATTCACAGTAATTCAATTCAGAGAAAATTTAAAAATGAAACATTCTGATTTGATAGATTATTGAAAGATTAATATTATTGAAAGGACATATTTCAAAACTATATGTAGCAGAATAATATTTTGAATTTCAGAAAAATACGTCACTTTTAGATCATAATATAGTACATTTATACATATGAAGATATATTTGAGTAAAATATAACACTCCAGGGGTGATATGTATTATTTTTTTGACACAATGAAATCAAATTTGATTCAGTAAGTCAAATCAAATGTTCCAATTGAATCTTGACAGAATTGGATAACAAAGTGAAATAAAACAAGAGGGATTGTGAAATATGCTGATTGGCTGGTGGGTGAGGGGATGTTGGTGCTGGCTGCATTATGTTAAGTATAGGGGGGGCAAGGGGGTTGCTGTTGGGAACAGCAGCAGGAGACATACGATATTAGAATAACTAGGGCGTGATAATTTAGTCTCCTACAATTGAAATGAGAATTATCAAACAATACATAATGGCTGCCTTCGTGGGAATGTTCTATACAAGTATCAGATATATATAGTTTATATACTTATACTTATAACTTTTACTTATACATACAACTTATACAAGTAATTATATAGTTTTTAAATCATTGTATTTTAAACTTTTTATTAAAATATTAAATATTTGTTAGAAGATCGCTGATTGACTGTGTGTAATATTTCCTTAAATTTTCTAATACTGTTTACTTTAAAATTATTTTCAAATGTAACTTATTTTAACTGTCAATTCCCATTACTTCCCTAAATACATCCTGTCAAAAGTTCACTCTCGCACTGACTTCCATTTAGTTAGGTTTCTTGTTCTCTATCTTGTTCATTATCTTCCTTTATTCTTCATTTTATTCCTATCCATCTTCATCTTATTTTCCATCTTTTAGTTTTTACCACATTTTATATTTCTTCTTTTTATCTGTTATTTTTTTAAAATTTTCATTAATTATTTTATTATTATTAAAGTATTCTTATTTATTTTTTACGTTTCCCTGTACCTTATTAATTTTTGATTTACTTTGTTCATTTATGTTTACATCATTTAAGTGTTTGTATCTTTTTTAACTCTGGATGGAAAGGGAGAGGGAGAGGAGGAGGAGGGGGTGAGAAAGGGGGAGGAAGGGGGAGGAAGAAAGAAGAGGGAGAGGGAGAGAGAGAGATTATTAAGATGTAACAAAAAGAAAATATCTAAAAACAAATATAAAGTATATTTAGTACATGGGCCAGTATAGCTACCTCGTTATTTTTATCTTCCTGAATTTTTGTTTTATCTTGTCGCCTAATTTTATTTATTTTTTTGTAAATTACCCTTTTTTTCGCATATTTCTATAGTAAATGTATTTACTTGTTAATGATCTATCGTTAGGGAAAGA
>NW_027106141.1:0-1225 GCF_000696795.3 Halyomorpha halys | reverse complement strand
CCTCTTTATTTTTCATTTAAATACAATAATATATACACAAAATACAAATTAAATCTTTGTTTCCCGTGTGGCATTATAAGACTAATTACAATATACGTTGAAGGCGGGTATACACTGGTGGTATAATAACTGGGGGCTAACAAAGAATGAAGAGGGACCATTTCGGCTGGTGGTGGTGGTGTGATGACTTCAAGCTACAGAGCCCGGAGTCCATCCATCGGCGAGGACGTCTACCAAGGGGACAGTGCTTTGCCGCCTCCCAGGTCTTGTTGGAGTGGCGATCTCTCTGAAGAGCGGGTTGGAACAGGCCTTCAGCCCTTCAAAAAATTTGATGTGCCTTCGGCCTATATACTCCGGCACAGAGGGGAGCTGGTGAATTGTGGTGTTTCTGGCTCTCTGTAGAGTTGTTCCACGGACAATTCGCCTAAGGACGGAATTCTGATAGCTCTGCAGCTTTTCAAGCGTGGTTTGGTAGAGGTGATGCAGGAGGGGTGCACCATAGAGCAGAGTTGGGCGGATTATCGTCTTGTAGATTTGCAGCTTCATCCTTAGTGATAGTTGAGTGGTGTTCAGGAGTTGGAAGAGCCTGTAGCTCTTCTGGCGGGCCAACTTAAGTCTCTCCCGAACGTGACTGGAGAAAGTGAGGTGACTATCCAGTGTGACGCCCAGGTAGAGAATGGAGTTGGAAATTCGCTGGTCGACTTCATCCACTTTGAAGGTGGCAGTGGCTTCTTTCCTTTTTGCAACGACATCAAGATGGCGTCCGTTTTGCCGGGGTTCACCCTAATCCAATAACAAGGCAATAATTTTATAGAGCGACGGTCCTAATATCACTTTTAAAATATTAGCTTAATACGGTAAAAGCAGACTTTAAGATAGTTAAATCGAGCAATATTTAAATAGCGCCTGAAATTGAAAAATGGCATGAAACCCTTCACTCCCGCCCTCCATTGTAGCCTTACTTATCTGACTTTTTCAACAGACAATTATAGTGAGTAGGTTGGTCGATGTACGACATGTCACAATCTCGCATAATAACACAAAACACAACCAATCCTTCTCCGCCGGACCCGCCTCGTTAACCCCACACACGGTTGGTGCCTTAAAATAATTAAATAAAAGAAAATGTTTTATTAGTGCTGTAATCAATATTTATGTGTATATATATATATAAAATTTATATATAAAATTTGGTACAAATGAATAAATAACGGTTTCTAACATA
>NW_027106140.1:486053-486442 GCF_000696795.3 Halyomorpha halys | reverse complement strand
CCTTACTGAAGAGATCAATTATGGTTATCCATTAAAATCCTCTCCAGGTGAAAGTGTCAACCTGTAAATCACTGAGCGGTGCATCTGCGGTAGGTGTAAGAGACTTGTCTGCCTTTTGGTGGATGTCTGTCATACCTTGTGCATTGACAAACTTCGCAGTTTCCACGATGATTGGTTTTGCCCTGATGATACGCAACAGTCACTTCACTCTGGCGTTCGTCTTCCCGAACGGTTTCCACCATCAGCTTGCATCAGGTGAATGTTCTGTCCATTCCTATGCGCTCATCACACCATAGCAGTTTAATCTTCTCCCAAATGGTTTCATTTCCCTCGTACAGGTGACATTTTTTTCCAGGCATAGAGGCATTATTCAAGGTTCTACAGATCTG
>NW_027106140.1:480243-480832 GCF_000696795.3 Halyomorpha halys | reverse complement strand
TTTAATGTTCCCAGCAACCTCCGAACTTCTTTCACATCCCTAGGCACTGTCATCTTCCGTATAGCTGTGACTTTATCTGGGTCGGGTTTAACTCCTTCCCTGGAAATCGTGTGGCCCAAAAAATGATTTGCTCCTCCCTCAACGATGATTTATCTGCCGATAATTTGAGCCCAAATTGCCAGATTCTCTGGAATAAGCTGTGTAGATGTTGCACATGTTCGTCTTCATTTTTATTGAATACTAGCAGATCATCCATATAGATGTGACAAACAGATTCGTCAATTCCTCTTAAAAATTCGTCCATTAGGCGCTGAAAAGTTATGGGAGCATTTTTGAGTCCAAACGGCAATCTTGTAAATTCTTAGTGGCCCCTCTCGAAAGTGAATGCCGTCTTATGTTGATCCTTAGGGTTCATTTTAATCTGATCTTATCCGACCTTCAAGTCCAATGTGCTGAATACCGTTGACCCACTCAGCCTGTCCAAAATATCTTCAAATTTGGGGATCGGATACTTCTCGTCTATAGTATTCTCGTTGAGCTTCCTATAATCTATCACTACCCTGTACTTTTCGTTAATTTCGCCAGGCGC
>NW_027106140.1:474786-479247 GCF_000696795.3 Halyomorpha halys | reverse complement strand
AACATACTTAATAATTTATATTGTTTTGGTTGCTTAAATGGAGCACACATATGCATTAAAGAACTTATAACAATATAAATTTTTTTTTTCATTTTACAACATACACCCACGGCAGAGTTCCTCTATATCTATTTAGAAAGAGATTGAGCTTAGGGTTTTGTAATTATTTGATAATGTTCCTTATCAAATCTGTTCAATTTAAGTTGCCAAATCTTAAATAATAATAATTTATACGTAAATGCTTAATTTTAAATAAATACAATAGCTATGAATTTTTTAATTGTGTTCATTCAATCTAGAGTCAACTTCAAATCTAGCAAAAGCAAACCATTGCCGGGTTTGTTAGTAATAGTATAAAGAATAAGAGGAATATATTTAACTTAGAAATAAAATTTCTTCCCGTGAACTACAATAATATGACGCTGACATCAACAAATAATAATAGTTAAATAAAAAAAAAATTAATTTCTGACAGGAATAACATACAAGTAGACTTCAATAAGTCTGACATTTAATTACAACTATAATTTTTTTAAATTTATTTATTCAATGTGATTTACAACTGTACAAATAATAAATACAATAAGTAAATATGTTGTATGTTTCATTTACACTTGAAAATCTTGGGAAGGAACCACCCATTGGTGGTAAATCAAGCATTAATTTAAATTAGAAGGTCTTCTTTTCAGACGCCTTCGAGGATTATCAGGGATTGTTATAGATGAAAGATTAAGAATTAATGGGTTCGGATGGTTAAGGAGTTTCGAATGAAAAAACGTTTATCTGTTTTGGGCCAAATCTGCTTCGAATGGGATGTTAAGGTCTTTGTGGATGAATTTATTTGTAATAAGGAGCATCAAGGATTTTGGATTGTAAGGATTGGATGGGGTAGGTATTTGATGGTTTGGTAGAGCCGCAGAGCTCAATTCCATATATCCAAATTGGTCTGATTGTCGTAGTGTATACTCATTTTTTGCAGTGAATGGGAAGTTTAGAGCGTTTGTCTAATCTGCGAGCAGTTTCTTGTCGTTTCAGTCTTGTGTGTGGATTCCAAGTAAGTCTCTTGTCAAGAAGAGTCCTAAATTTCGAATCTGTTCAACTGGCGTTAGTGGAGTATTTACGACGGAGAGTAAAGCTGATCTGATGGGATTTGTCAGGATTTATTTTGATTCTTCAGTTTTAACACCAATCTTCAATAAATGTTATGTGTGTCTGTAGTGTTTGTGATACATTAGTTGGGTCGTTGGATGGGTTGGATTAAGGATATCAGGGTTGGGGTTAAAAGTTTTGAAGAGGTTCGCCGAACATTTGAGTTTTTTCTTCAGCTGATCGTATCCAAGTCTTATTTTCAGTGAGAAGTGGATGGTTAAAGGATTTGTATTTTAGTAGCTTATATAAAAAATAATTTTTTTGTCAGATGTGCCACTATGTCTATGATGAATTATTTAATTTTTACTTTATTTTAATTACTTACTTTATTAATTTATATTAGTGTTAACAAATTTACATTTATTGAATAGCATTAAGTAAATCAAAGTTTATTCTTTTCTTTTTGTTTTATAATACGCTAACGTTTTTTTCTCAATACATAATTATTTTTCACACACGGCTCCTTCCGCAGATTTTATTCTAGAAAACAAATCTCATTATTTAAAAACAAATTTATTAACTTTTATTCTTAAATCTTAAGATACAGGTGTTAATGTACCCGCTTTTCCAGTAAAAATGGTAAGGAATCTATGCACTGATCAATGTAGTTGGCAGATATTTTAATTATATCTTAATTAAAGATCTCATTTAATCATTTACCTATCATTATTTATCTAGTTTAGTTTATACTTCAAGATTCTTTTTCACCATTCATGTAGCTTTTGTTAGAGTGACGTTAGTTCTGAGTTTTTTTTTTTTTTTTTTTTTTTTTTTTTTTTTTATGGTCAATTACTAATAAATAATAAAATTACATCTACCCCATTTTACCTTATCTTATGAAGTTAGTTCAATTCTGAATATAGAAGCTATCTGGAAACATCAGTATGTGTTATTGCCATGAAACGTAATTGCGAAAATTATTAAAATTTAATTAAATCATGTACTGTGTATTTGATATGATATTCCTCAGAACATATAAGTTGAAGTGTGTTCATGTAAAATTTATGGAACAAGATCAAAAAAATTATTATTGCTAACACATTACGGCATCATGTAAAGATCAAGGAGAACAGGTTGGTTCAACGAATGTAATTTTTCCACTCTTATGAAAAACAATCTTAGACGATGAAGAATCTTGTCTTTTATTATATTCACCCTACAATGTTTGAATACGACGTTTAATTTTCGTTATTTTGGATCGTTGATTTGTTATTATTCGTTCGCTATATTAAAAAAATAATACGAAGTTCAATGGGGTATACTGGGTGGAGGTATGATAAACAGGAATGCTTCGTCACCAGGAAATCTAAGCACGATTGTTTCGTCACCGGGGAATTCATGAGTAGCAAGAAGGAAAATGAAATACGTTTTACTATGGTGGACATTGATTACTTCTGCCATTGATTAAAAATTATACTAGGAACCTGTTTCATTCAACTTTCCTGGTAACTAAGCATTACTATTACGAGGATATATCAACCTAATATATCCCCTTCAGAAATTCATTCATTTTTCCGGCATAGCTCCCATTCATTTTTTGATTAAGTCATAAAACAAGTTTTGACTTTAAAGTTATGTAAAAAAAAATATATTCAAAAACAAGTAGTATTAGTTCATTCTTAATATTTATAATCGAACAACTTCATACAATTTTAAAGCATGAACATATTTTTTATTTTTTTATTTGAATGATTTCCAACAAAAGTCTTTGTTTTATCCTTTATTAGATTTGAACTTTCCGGTTAAAACTCTAGTACCACTTCTATATTTTAAGAAAATTCAATAAATGTTTAATTAAATATCAGAAACGGTATACTAATAAATACTATACGTATTTAGCAAACTAGCTATGTCGTACCTAGTAAAAGAGAGGTCAGCAGCAGCGGTGATACGAGCCCTACGCACGTGGTTCCAGTTTTACGGCGTACCGGATAGAATCTCATCAGACTGTGGAAGAGAGTTTGACAACGCAAGCATCAGAGAAGAGATGAAAATCTTGGAGGTGGTGTGGCACTCCATCAGATCATCCAAAGAGCCGAGGAGGTATTGAAAGGTTCAACATTACCCTCAGTGGGAATATTTTTGGACGTCGGAGGAATTACCATGAAATAGCGACTCAGGAGAGTAATTTCGCCGTTAATTGTATGGCACGGAGGAAGATATGGGCCAAAGTCAGCGACAAAATTGAGAAGGAGAAACGCAAAAGAGTTACTTGTCACAATCTCAGTGTTCGCGATCTAATGGGCAACCTTAACACCTTGGGACGGTGGTGTACCGTAAAGTGGGGACTAATAGGGGCAAAGAGTTGCTGAGGTACGAAGGCCCATTTAGAGTGGTTACGATAAGAGAACACAATATTATCACCACAGAAAGCTTAAAAGAGCCGAAACAGCGAAGAACAATTCACCTAGGACAATTGCAACAGCATTATCATGATGTATGGGATTGTACTTCGAGATGGACCTTTGGGTCTCCCTGAACCCCCTATGTTCAGGCCAGAGACTGAACCTAAGAGATTCTAGGTTTAATTGATTTGAAATTTGGCGCCATCTTGGAAGGCAGGGACAGCCAGCCCTGGTAGGGATAATCCAACAGGTGACATCTATCCATATCGTGGTCTTGCCAGTCATATCAAGTAAGGGAGTATCTTACACCTTTCATTAATAACAAACGGTGACTCACAGCATCAGCGTCTCATCTCAGCGATGGCACCCATAGTAAAAATTGGATCTAACTCACTAACACTATTATTATGTTGTTTTGGCTTACCAATTTCTCTACCAGCTGCGTTATTTTTGTTTTCCTCAATATATATTACTTTCTTATCAATAATTGTGTTTTTTATAGATAGATCCCAAATTAAATTTATTTTTTAATTTTAATAAATTCTCATGTTAAGGCAATGCCTGGGAGCAATTCCCCATAAGGCATTGCCAGGGAGCAAGTCCCTTCAGAGTAATACTGTCTCAGAGTAAGGCAATGCCGGGATCAAGTCCCCATTGGCATTGTCAGGGAGAAAGTCCCCTGAGACAGTAGATATATAATGTTATTGTTCATTTTTAATAGCCAGTCTCAGTTAAGGCAATGCCTGAGAACAGTTCCTCATTAGGCATTGCCTGGGACCAATTCCCCTGTGACCATATAACATTGCTATTTTTATTTAAAATGTTAAGATCTGAAAAATTATATGATCATCCGGGGAAGCGGCCCCATTCCTAATTTATTACTGGCTGGCAGTTTTCATTTTTGAATGTGGGGGCCATTGCATTTTGGTCAACTCGGGCCGGATATTGTTTTTTTTTTTTTTTTTTT
>NW_027106140.1:467244-473834 GCF_000696795.3 Halyomorpha halys | reverse complement strand
TCCAATGTGGAAGATATGACATCAACCACTCGATGACTCTGTTGTATGATAGAATGAGATGTTATAAATCCAAACTGGTGAATAGGAATAACATGATATGAGTCAAGGATTGGATAGAGGCGTTTTAATAAGAGTTTTTCTAGGATTTTGCCCATACTGGGCAGGAGCGAAATAGGACGGTAGGAAGATGGATATTCAAGTGACTTGGAGGGTTTGGGAAACATTTTTATTATAGACATTTTCCAGATATTGTTTTAAAATTTTAATTTACTTTGGTCCTCCGTTTTCAGGATCATGCTTTCCGGGTATCGTATGATTTTTCGGGGCTGATTTATTGTAGGCACTTTGTATTTCAAATTAATATTAAAATTTTCAATATTATTGGTTTCGGATGATTGTCTGATTATCATGAAACTATTTAGAGCATGTCTATAACAAGTACATCTACTTACATAATTTTTTTAAAGCATGTATTATTTTCACTTTAATGGGTTTTATATTGGGAGAAGGAAAATAGAGTGTAGTAATATTCAGCTATAATCTGTTTGAAATATGTTTTTATTCTTAATATGGAATTTAAATTGTTTTAGCCAAGAGTATACATAATATCAGAAAGGTACAGAAAATAACTATGTTTTTAACGTCTTAAATTATTTTATGAAATTTTAATTTTGCTACATAAAATTTATAAAATTATTATTGATGTATGGTGTTGTTAAAAGAATTTATTGATGCTTGCTTATTAAGGTAATGGGCCATTAAGTTGTTAAAATTAGTACTTTATTTTTAAAATGACTCGTTTTATTAATTTTTTGAAGTTATAATTTATATTGTAAGAATCAACTTTACTATTATTCAGAGTATATTTTATTAAGTAGTGATTTGCCTACCGCTACTAAGTGATATTATATCATGCAATCTTTTTAGAAGCTACTCAATAAATTTAAATATATTTGAAGGAACTTTATGCAAGTTGTGTATGTTCATAAACAATTACTGTATCTTCAGGGTCAGAGAACAGCTTTATCATAGCAAACCATAATACTTTGTTGGGATTAGTGAACTATAAACTGTGAATACTGCATAAGACTCATCTTTATTTTGAAATTACACCTCTATAACTTACGTAGTTTAAATTACAATATTATATTGCACTAGGACTGAAATGTAAAACTGACCACCTTGAAATTTAATTTTCTTTCACTCAAATTATTAGATTTATAAAACTCAGCCGAACAAGTATACTATTAAACATTACGTTCAACAGAATACATTACGCCCTAAATCACTGTGAATTAGCAACATATATTTATTAACTGTAATCAATTTAAAACAAACTGTTTCAAAAACATAATTAATAAAAAACTTAAACATTTGAAACATATAAAAGCAAGCCCTTCGATCTTTCTATACTCGAATCTCCAACAGAACTAAATGTTTACTCCAAGACCTGGGCAATCCAGGTGCCTTATCTACACCTTAATATTGAAGCCATATATTACAGCTGTTTCTTTAGTTTCAAATAACCACCGCCATTCTTCCTGGAATATAATTTCATTCTATGGCGCCTCCATTTACGTCATCAATTTACTTAATTAATTACGATGACAGACTATTTATTTTCCTCATTTCGCCTTCTATTGGCATTATAATTCTTTTTATTAAACAATCAGTATTCTTAATTTATATCCGATATTCTTTATCGGAAGTCGTTTATCTCCATTTGCTTTCTATTAAACACTGTTCGCGTCATCATAGTGACCGGGCTCTTGATTAATATTTATTTTCCATCAAAGCTCCCAGGGCGTCATCATAATGACCTGGCTCTTGATTAATATTTATTTTTCCATCACAGCTCCCAGGGCGTCACCTCAGTGACCGAGCTATTCATTGAATTGGAATATATTCTTTTGCCACTCTTCTGGGTTACTTATATCTAACAAGCTTATACAATAACATATTTTTTTTTCTTAGTAACATAGGAGGCTTAGTAATTCTCAATAATCAGGGCTCCTATTGGTAATCATTTACCACGCACTCTATCTTATTCAAATTTCCCTATCAATTGGCACTTGACTATTCAAAGTCAAAGGAAACAAACCATGTTTATGAACTCTTATCGTGCATCTATGTATGTTCACATCTATCCGACCCCGTTGTCGTCCGTTGCCACAAGAGTCAATTTCCGTTGGTTCCCTGCACATTGTCAGGGTGGGCGGCCAGTTAGAATTTTTTATTTTGTCTACTTAGACAAACTTCCTCAATAAAATAAGAGGATCATCATTGATTTCTTTTATCTACAGGGTTATCCTTTTTTTCTATTTTCATAATATTTTTTGGATAATTGTTATTTCCTAACTTTAAGCTCTTATGGTCAAGTGAGACGTTTCGTTTACTTCCATTTACCCTTGTTCCTCCCTTTCTTTGCTCTTTTCTATTCTCGTCCGTTCATTTCTTCCCAAGGGACATATGATATTTATTCCTGGGAGGACAAGAACTCTTAACTCTCACCACACAATACACCACTCTGACATACGGATCTACAATGATTTTTGATAAGCTAGAGTTAAAATTTCCAATCAAATTTAAGGTAGGCGGGATGCTCAAGCCAGAGACTGAACCTAAGAGATTCTAGGTTTAATTGGATTTGAATTTTGGCGCCGTCTTGGAAGGCAGGGAAAGCCAGCCCTGGTAGGGATAATCACTTGAAGTTGGGGCCTGAGGATGCCACCAAGAACCGACCCTACTCTGTTACCAGCGCTAGGCGAAGGATGCCCAGGACGAGTGTGGCAATGGCGGCACCCAGCACAGAAGCCGGCCCATCTCTGCAGATCCAACAGGTGACATCTATCCATATCGTGGTCTTGCCACTCATTTCAAGTAAGGGAGCATCTTACACCTTTCATTAATAACAAACGGTGACTCACAGCATCAGCGTCTCATCTCAGCGATGGCACCCATAGTCAAAATTGGATCTAACTCACTAACACTATTATTATGTTGTTTTGGCTTACCAATTTCTCTACCAGCTGCGTTATTTTTGTTTTCCTCAATATATATTACTTTCTTATCAATAATTGTGTTTTTTATAGATAGATCCCAAATTAAATTTATTTTTTAATTTTAATAAATTCTCATGTTAAGGCATGCCTGGGAGCAATTCCCCATAAGCCATTGCCAGGGAGCAAGTCCCTTCAGAGTAATACTGTCTCAGAGTAAGGCAATGCCGGGATCAAGTCCCCATTGGCATTGTCAGGGAGAAAGTTCCCTGAGACCTGTTCTGTTGCTGACGTTTCTGAAGCCTCTGACATTTCGCTAGAAGATTCGTCCGATCAACGCCCCTTCTAACCCTCTGGACGTTAACCTCCATAGGTTCTCCCTGGTCTACCTCTTTACTCCGATAGATTTATGGGCAATGTCTGACTATGTGCTCCTCATTACCGCACTCAAAACATCTATTACGGGGACACCGGGCCACAAGATGTCCAGTTTTACCACATCCGTGGCATCGTCGCTCCTCCTTCCGGCCACCATTTTGCGGTCTAAGGTGGTTCAATTTCTTCACTGATGACCCTCTATCTCCACCGCTTTCTTTCCTTCTCCTGGGCATTTCTGTGTTTCTAGGGCGGGTATAAGTAACCTTATTCCACCCTCCGTCGTCTGTCTCCATCCTTGCGTCCTCTTCTCGTGCGCTCGCATCCATCATTTCTTTTGCACATTAGACGAACGTGCGTTCCCGTGGTAAGCCCTCCTTCTTGTTTGCCTCCTTGGTCAGCTGGACTTTTAAGATTGATCACAGGAAGCTCATTCTCCAATGCACTACCTCCGTGCTTACTGATTCCCTCATCTTTTCCGTGATTAAATTGTACTAGGCAAGCAATGTCCCTGCATACTGGCCTATTAGTCTCGGTGGGCCGCTTCCTCTTCAGAAACACGTGGACTACATCCTCTTCCAGGGTCCATCTGCATCCTCCGTATGCCTTCTTTAATCTCTCTTTCACCGTAGGCCACGATGTCTCCTCGTCCATCTGGATCTGATTCAAAACGCTCCTTTTGACCTGGCAGATGAGAGCTGCTTTCAATGAAATGGCATTAGCATGGGCTGCCGCCAGCGTTGTTTCTGGTAGAAGAGGGATTTCTGGATCGGGGGTCGCCACATCCTCTTCTTGAGCCATTGGGACCGCAGGAGGTACAGGCAAATTTATGTTTAGTACCGCAGGTCTCACGATCAGGTTGCCCGCATCCATTTTTAGAAATAGTACTCAAAACTGTGAAAATTATCGAAAAAAAAATTTAGAACAGAAGCGTAAATTGAAGTTCGTGATAATAAAAACTGAGCGAATAAAAAGGCTGGGTCTCGGCACCACTTATGTGTCACTGGAAGATAACACAAAACCGCACAGAAATGTCACACAGTTTTAATACTGATTTTATTTTTTCTGTTTTATCTATTTTATTATTTTATATTTATTTATTATTTACGTTGTTGGCTAATATATATCAATATGTCTATCTAATCCATATATACATATATATATCCATATATACCATACTAATATACCATATATACTATACTATATATATCCATATATACCATGTATTAATAATATAAGTATTTATAAAATCTGAATAAATAGAAATTAATTATGATACTGCTTTGTTAATCCTAGATGAAGATTAATCTCGTTAAAAATATCACTTTAGTCAAAAAATAAACCATCTTTAGCCATTACTCAGTCAAGACAGGAAGCTGCCCAGCCTTTGTCCCCAAAAGTCGTTAATTATTAAAGTATACAGATTTTCACTTTTTAATAACGTGTAAAGGCCGCAACTTTGGAACCTTGTCCAAGAGCGAGTCAATAGAAGGATCAATTGACACATTATTGTATGTAAATTTTTGAAGACTACAATAAAAACTGGGTGAATGGTGATTTAAAATGATTCAATGTATTTACCGATGATAATTTAAAATAAGATTGCTTATAATTAGAGACTAAATTTTCGTGCAATTGCTTCTTTTGTATCCTGGTTTCGAACACTACCAAACCTCCACAGATATTCGAATAATGGAAAAGACATCCGAATAACAGTAATATTATTATCTTCTACAAAATTGAACGTTTCGAGGTTTCTTCACAAAATGCATGTTCTGAGGTTATTCTGCACAAAATTGCACATTTTACTCATTTTGGGCTATTTTCGCGACTTTGATTTTTGTTTAATGTTTTTACTAAATTTCATTTAATGCTCGTACTGAATTTCTCATATCATTTATGTTACTATTTATTTATTTTTATTTCATTTCATTATTAAGGATTATTTATCTTGAAGAGTTAAATTCAACCTAACAAAAAAACATAAAAATGTTCTTGGAATAGTATTAACCAACGGCTTCGGGAGAATATGAAAAAGTCTCTCAAGAAT
The DNA here is from genome assembly GCF_000696795.3 of Halyomorpha halys. NCBI lineage: Eukaryota > Metazoa > Arthropoda > Insecta > Hemiptera > Pentatomidae > Halyomorpha > Halyomorpha halys. The sequence goes on along the minus strand of NW_027106140.1, from coordinate 468,410 downwards.
TAACTTGGTTTGTAACTTATAACTTATAAGTTTCTCTCCTTCTTTAATCATTCATTCTTCCATCTGATTTCGTAATTCGTAATTTTAAGGTTGAACTAAGATGAATATAGCAATACATTTTTAATTAAAGTTTCTCTATAATGACTTATTACTAGTTCGAGTTTTGGTTTGTGCTATATTATATCGTATGATGATAAAATTATGCAATTATAAAAATAAGTTTAGATTATTTGACTATTAAATGTTGAAATTAACATCAACGAGTTTTTGATCTTTTCAGTATTCTATATGTATTTCCAAATACTCGTTAGTCCATTGGTTGCCTTGATGGAGAGCAAGGTAACATAGGTGCAAAGAGAAAAGTTGATTTAATGGAATTTATTTATTTTAATCCTCTAGTTTTGACTCCATTCTTGGAGAAATGTGATATGGGATTAAAGATTTTAAGAAATATAAATGATTATCTTTCACCGCTGGATTCGGACTTGAATATTTAAAATATTAAGGGTTTTTCTATAAAAAATCAAGAAACGTTTGTGCATATCAAATGTTTGTGTCATCTCGTTCCTGTTTTCTGATTTTGGTAAATTCTTTTAAGCATTGCTTGAACCTAAGTAATCAATCAGTTTGTGTCCATTCTTGTTCTACTGGTTGAGGCACCACAGCTGTGAGTACGGTAATAATTATTGGGATGGAGTTTTAATTTGATTTTAAACATTCCTTGGCACTCGATGGGTGAAAATAAACTTATATTTAAAACAATTATTATTTAAATATTATTTTAGTACGCTTCATGAGAAAATTTGAAAAAATAAAGTTTATGTCAAAGCTTTAACTGCCAATAATATTAACCGTCCCTCTAATAAACTAATATTTTTACATTCACCATGTTGTTTGTTCAATCCAGATTTCTCGAAGGGTTTGAGGTCTCGTGGAATAAATATTTTATTCTGCATATTAACGACAATCAAAATATAATATATATATATATATTTCGCTTACTTCCATTTACCCTTGTTCCTCCCTTTCTTTGCTCTTTTCTATTCTCGTCCGTTTATTTCTTCCCAAGGGACATATGATATTTATTCCATGGAGGATAAGAACTCTTAATGCTCACCACACAATACACCACTCTGACATACGGCTCTACAATGATTTTTGATAAG
>NW_027106140.1:459283-467194 GCF_000696795.3 Halyomorpha halys | reverse complement strand
ATATTTATTATATTTTGATAAATACAATATAAGTATGAACGAGCATGAATGTTCATTCTTGATGTTTAAGTGTACCTATGTATTTTTTCCCAGAGCATTTTTAGTTTTCGGAAGATTCAAAATTCCTTTCAGAATGGCCCATAAATAAGCAAGGGCTCCGCAAAAGAAATAAATCAGTATGATACAATTTGGAATTTCCAACCACAAAGCCATGTGATCTAAAGTACAGACTAATAATTCATCACTCAACATTTTTCCTATTAGCTCGTAAAGAAAATGTTTTACTGCAAACATTTGGCAGACAAATGAGAAAAATGCTCTGAAATGACTTAATAATGAATTACTTGGCAATATGATTCAGCTATAGGTTATACCTTAAATACTCCGCTAGGAGTTTTAAAACTTGAAAAAGTTTAGTGTGTGATAATTATTAATTATGAGTTTACTTCCTGCACCAACTTTGAGACAAAATAAAATAAAATAATAAGCATATTGTAACAGTTTCATCATGTTATTTCAATACTTACACTTCATAAAGTATCCTCAGAGTCTCCATTCTTTCTCTTATTTAAATAGATAAGGAAACTTTATAAAAAGGGAAATTTATCTGGGACCCTCTGCACACGTAAGTCTACTTGTGAAGAAAGTAAACTAAAGGTGGTACTCCAGACTGTGATGTGCTTCTCCCACTTTTACAAGACTGTAAAATAAAATTTTGAATTTGTTCTAAAAAAAAAAGTATATGCATTGCTATGTATTTTTCCTTCTAATTTATTTAGCAGACATTTTTAACAATCACGATTTGAAAAAATGATGCATGGTAAAGGTAAGACAACTTTTTAAAAAAAAATTCTCATTTTTTTTTATTTTTGTTAATATTTAAAAAAAAAAATCTTTACAACCATGGATTTACTTTTTAAATGCTATGGCAGTTTTTGTATAACCATATCATTTTTTTTAAGGCAATTCGCAGCGAAGGTGATGTTTGCCTAGTTATCTACAAGTGACCAACCTATTCTAACCATGGTTGGGGGTCAGGTTTTTCATTTTGTGGGATGCCACTTCATGATAAATGTCGAATTCGAATCGGCGCAGAACGATAGACAGATCTCAGAACGATAGACCTAGGCCTAACCATCTGAGCTATGAACAGCCCAACCATGTCACTGTAGTTATTTGCTTTTCCTAGTGAAATCCTGAACCTCATCGTTTACGTTTTTTTGATTCCGTTGCCACGTGTGTTTTGCCTGAATCAATCAGAATTTTTTTTATTTTCATTTGTGAGGTAAGCCCAAAATTGATTGTTTAAGAGTTGGTGATTAATCGGTTTACAAGGACGTCACATTGGAATGAATTTGTTTTCGTCTAGTAGAGAGCGCGCCATAGATACTAAAATAAATAAATAAACGCAGGAAGTGAATGGAGCCACAGTGAAACCTTTTTTTCTTTTTTTAATTTTCAATGTTTAAAAAAAAAAAGAAAACAGGAAAATAATGACCAAAGTTTTTTCAATAATTATCGTCAGTGATTTAATAAAGTTCATTGTGGTTCTTTTTGATCAAGTTATCTCTGGCTTAATTATGTTCCGTTCGTCCCCAAATGGAAATTCGTAATACTGTCACTTTTAGTTGGCTTCTATTATTGAGTATATGTTAAGAATCTCAACTAAAATTTCTTATGGCTTTATTGGTGCTCATATATCAGCATTAAGCAATTTCATTTTAATTCCTTGATCTTTTTTTATTGCCTATTTACTTGTTAAATGACTGCAGTCTGGGGCGTAGCTAGAATATTCGATTCTACGTCTACAAGACTGGTTCCTGAAAATAAAACTTAGATGACTTGATTATAGTTTAATTTTTTAAAAAAATAAGTAAATTAGGAAAATATTTTTTAAAAAAATGTTAGAGTAATGTCTGAAATCTAACATTTTTTTAAAATATTTTACAATATATTTTTTTATTAATTAAACTACCCCTATGTTTCAAAGTTTATAATATTTCTTCAGGTCTAATTTGCCAATTTCGTCTATGATATTGGCGCTAATACTGTAAAAGTTCATATTTTTAAGATGAAAACTGATAACAATTTGTTCACCAATTATCGAGCATTTTTTCAATGAATTGAACTCGAGTTGGTTTGAAATATTCTTGAAATTTGTGTAATTTAATCCATAAAAGCTATGAATTGGCTGAGTTTCGAAACATTGTTTAATACGTTTAAGGGAACAGACTAAATATTTAATACAATCATTTTCAAGATCTTGTGCTTTTTTGAAAAAAAGTGGTTAAATCATTTCTGCAGACAATCTTCATATACCTACAAACGGACGTAGCTAGCGTCGGAGTTTTGAAATCTCTCACGTGTTTTTGAATAACTTTTATGAAAGTTCCAGTAAGAATATAAGAATCGAAAATGCGATTCATCATTGCTCCATGAAATTCTCTTCGTTTGATAATGATAACTCATTTGTCCAAATTGATCGCTCTAGAGAGCCAGGTTCATTCGCCCTAGTCGATTGATAATTAAACTAACGATGAGAAAAAAATTAAGTAAGGCTTATTTTATCATAATATTATAAGGCTTAGAAAAATTACATGTCCTTCCTCATTCCTTCGATCACATTCGTGATTCGATCTTAATCAATGGAGCGTTCTCTGTAGTTCTTATACACGACGTTGTGCAGTATCCCTCAAAATCTCTCAGGACAATCCTTGTTAGGGTTACGCAATCACTTAGTTGGCTGGGCCAACACTGGCCCATTGTGGTACCGAACAAACAGACAGTGGGGGCCTGGCTATATTAGTACCTTTGCTGGTATTCCCTATCTGTCATTTGTCTAGCAGCCGATATGAAGGTGGTATTGTTTTTGGTAAGTGAATATAGAAAACATATATATGTGTGTGCTTGTACAGGGTGTGCTACGATACATAGGTAATCTTCCTTCCTTTTGCTATTTTCAAATCTTTGCCTTTATTTTTACTGGCTCATAAAAGTATTATGTAGTAAATATTTTGAAAGTTTTGTTCATTTTCTGACATTTTCCAGTTCTTCTCTAGCACATCTAACTGATCGTAAATCACCCTTAAAGACGAACTCATATCGGGCCTTTTTTCGATCCAACACATCTTGAAGATGTTATTCACTTAATACAACTGTTTTCGGTTTTTTGTTAATATGATATCAATTATAGTCAATTTTGAAAAGTAATAGTTATTTAATAAAACTGATAGATTCTGAACAATAATGATTACTTGACAAAACTATTTTTTTAATCAACAAACAGTGTCGAAAATAAAATAAAACGTATTAAACGAAATTTTTATAGAATCCAATTTCCTTTAAGAATCCGTTGTCATAATTTTATTTTTTTTTTGAACGGCCGAGGAAACTTTGCTTGGTTAGCAACGTTGTGTTATTAACATAAGAAAATTTTTCCAGACATTCTTTTTATTAGGATTTTGATGTCTTCATAAAATTTTATTAAAATTATTATTGCTATCAAAAATATTAAACCCATCCCGGACACGCAGGGGCGTTAACAGTGCTCATTGATTTTCATATTTTTTTTCAATGACACTGAAGTGGATTGCGAAATAAAATGCTAATTCTGTTTTAGTAATAATGTTTTTTAAAAATTATATTAGATCCTTTTATGAAATATATACAGGAAAAATGGACAATCTTGCAAATGTTTATACTTTACTCAGCAGTTTTTATATTAATCATCCAAATTTCATTAATCTTTTTTATTATTATAAAAAATAATAGCATATTGCCATGAAATAGTCTCCATCGTCAATTATTTATTATCAGTACAAGTTCTGTTAATAGTATTTGGTGGATACTGCGAATGCGGCGTGCATTTCATTTACAATAATAATACATCAAACTTGCTTAAATATTTTTATAAACTTTAAAACTAACCTGGAGCACATTGATTTTTCCTTGCCTTCTTGTCGAGGTGCCTCAAATTTAAATAATAAGTCAATTATAGTCTTGAAATACAACCAACAAACCATATATTTTACCAACCAATAAACTGGTATTGTTGAAAATCAATACCAGTGATTATTAGTTCTGGGGAAAAAAATAAAATAAATAACGTGGCCAGCGGTTTCTTTTTCTAGCTGTTCTATTGGTAGAACACATTTTGTATAGAACTCAGTACACCCCTTAAATTACAAATATTAGAAAAATGGCAGGCCAAGTGGGATGAAAGCTCTTCGAGTAAATTAAAAGAAATAAAACGATCAGTAAAACCATGGTCGACATCCTACCGCAACAGCCGCAGGGAGAAGGTTGCTCTGGCCCGCTTGAGAATAGGCCATACTCTCCTCACGCACTCTCACCTGATCAGAAAACTGCCACCTCTAACGTCCAAATATTGTCAGTCCATTCTTACGATTAGACATATTTTTGAAGAGTGTACTCACTATTTTCCAACAATAAATAGAATAGGACTGACCCCAAATTTATCCGAAGCTCTCGCAGATGAGGAAGTTAAATAACACGAGTGTTTGAATTTTTAAAAGCATACCGCCTTCTTTATACATTATAATTCCTCTTCGATTTTTAATTTTTTATGTTTTTTTACTTATTTTATTTTATTTTTTTTAATTATTTTTTTATTTCTATATTTTTTATTTTTTTAATTTTATTTATTTATTTTATCATGCCATAGGCGTTGATGACCAGAGGGTTTTACGCCTTTAAGCAACAATCAACAACAACATCAACATTTTGTATAGACCGCCGACTGGTTTTAACAATCTAAGAGAACCACTAAATGTCTTAACTTGCCTATAGGAGATTTTTAAGTTATTGTACCTGATTTTTAGAAATTTCACCGCATGTTCAAAAACTACTTAGCGAAATTAGCAAAGTGCATGTACACCCAGCAGAGGATTAATATATTGATGTCTACCAGTCTGGACCTGTACGACTGGTTTATACTAATAGGTAGTCATTAACTTTTTCATCCTAACGGTATACACGAGAAAAAATATTATTAACATTTTTGTTAGAAAAAGCCATGTTAATTATATTTATCTATTTACCGGTGCAAGCAGTGAGCATCAAAATGTTATTAGCACCAATTGTTAGGCTACAATCTCTTTAGTGTGAACCCATATTTATTTAAATTCATACTTAGTTACGAGTATGAACAAACCTTGTTAATTAAAGAATAGTCTGATAAATTTTTCCCCTATATATAGTGCAGTTATAGCAGTTTACTTGGAATTTATGAATACATATTAACGCTGTCTGCAGAAGTATTTTATCGCATCTCGCTCATTTTTATCTTAAGTCAATGTGTTAAGTTAACTTAAGTTAAACACGTAAGCGTTATCTCTGGAACAATTTTTATTTTTATCATAAAATATGAACTACATTAAAGATAAATAATAGGTTTACCACATTTGAAAACGTTGGTGGTTTTAAAATATCAGTTCGATTGAAGGATCTGTAGATAGTAATCAAATTATATGAATTATCCTTCTAGGGTTTTTTTTGTCAAAGCAAAAGTGATTAAAGCTTTTACCTTTGGTGGTTGGGTATCGCTTCGTTTGCTGCTGCTGACAAAAAAAAAGTATATTAAAAAATATGAAAGGTTTCGCGAGATCGAGGTCCAGAATTCGTTTGAATGCTCTAGAATGAATCGTTCTGCTACGACGTAGATTGGATTACACCAATTTACCTACAGTTGGTTTCAACATTTTTTGATAAAAAAATACTTTAAAGTTTTTTTTATTATACTTTTTTTTTTTTTTTAAATTCACATTATAGGATTTATCGTCGACTTACAATTGAAACACACTAAGTCAATATTTTCTAGTTTTTAATTATTTGATTTTCCCTGTCTAAATTGTTGAAAAAGATTAAACTATAAAGAATTTAATTAATATCATAAAAATCTAAAAAAATGAAAATTACTATTTCCAAAAATATTTTATTTATTATCGCTATCTCTACACTTCAATTTTCGACTTAGTGTATTTCACTTGTAAACCAACAATATATTCTTGAAGATAGTTTTGATTCTAGTTGATTAAAAAAAAAAAAAGGTTTTCAATAAGCCTATCTGACTATCTTAAAGATTTATGATTTATTTAAATGTTTTGCTATCGATGTTTATAGACTATGGATGGATTTGTAATTGGCAGTTTGTTATTAAGTTTATTCAAATAATTGTAAATTGTTTTTAAAGTCTGTAAAATAAAAAAAATTGAATTGTCCATTTTAAAAGTCCGAACTAAATTTAAAACGGTTTCACTTAATATATACGTGTGTGTGTATATATATATAAACTAATGAACTGGTATTTGAAGCAACTCCTAACTCAAAAGACCAGATGAGGAAATTTTGCTGTTTAATTATTTTTTTTCGTTTCGTCTTACTTACCAAGTCCAGATAAATAATACATTTCGTTTATGTTTTTTCAATTATATTTTATTTTTAAGAACAGTACTAAAAACCAGAAAGGATTTTATGAATAATGGGAAAATTCCATTGATGATTTATGAGGTCTGCGTTACAATATTGAAGAACACGTTGACTTTATTTTCGTTGTTAACCTTGGCAGTAAATTATGAAAACCGGCTAACACTTCGAATATAATTTACAAATTACATCAGTTAAAATTTTAATTTTAGAATTAATTTTCTTAATTGTCACATAAACACAGTAAGGAGACAACAACCCCAACCGAGTGATAATACTATCAACTTTATTCAGGTAGTGTTTATTATTTATTTAACATTAATTTTTATTTTATATTGAATGACTTTGTACTTTTTTAATTTTATCAAACTATATTTTTCAGTTGCTCTAGCAGAATCTTTATGAACTTATTTACAAATCTATTTAATAGTATAAACTGCATCAGCGTATACAATTATAAATTAAATTAAATTATTTTTATTCATTTGTCTTTTAATTTAAAATATTTTCTTCACCGGTGCAACCTTAAATCACTACGATGCTGTTTCTACAATTAATATAAATTTTGAGAGTGCATTTTGTGTTCTCTTAAATTCTCTAATTGCCTTATTTTTATTCGATTCAATTATTCCAAGTAATAATTTATATTCTAAAATGTAATAAAATCTTAAAACAGTTAACTATTTCATATCCGCTGTCACGTGCAAACCAAACGTTGGTTGCCGGGGTCGACAAGTTGATGTAATCCTCAAGACATACTCCAGGAGCCGGTAACAGTAAGTTGCTGTTATGAATCGATAAATTTATTTTTTATATCTCTTGAGCTGAGAAGCCAGTTAATGTTAAAGCCGGCTTTTGGCATTTTGAATTCAGGTTTTTTATTAAAAGAAAAGACTGGTTACCTATCAAAGTTGGAATTAAATCTTTACTGACTGCATAGTATTAATATGAAATGTTATATCGTATAATTTATTCTAGTTACTACCGTAGGTTTGTGCAAATAAACTGATTCCTTACCTTCACTTTATTTTGGAAAAACTGCTACGTATTTCGTGTCGCTCTGATCTTGCGTAATTTTACATGCCTTATTGGAAACAAATTTTTATTTTGTGCAACAATACTCAACAACACCATTCAAATAATAGACTAATTTCTCTACTTTATGTATTGCCCAAGATGTTGGTACAAAAAAATAGAGTTATTAATATATAGATTATCACAGTTTTAGCAGATTTCTGAAGTGCGTATGGATTTATCTGAGTTTTCATTTATTATATTATTCACTACGTATAATAATTATAACATCTATAATTAAACCGTTATAATATATATTGCTGAGAACATCCAGTATCTAATTATTATTACAGTATTTTCCTATGTTTTATAAGTAAATTATAACAAAAATAAAAGGAAAATACATTAGCTTAAGATATTGTTGAGATATTATTACATGAAGTTTTACAATTA
>NW_027106140.1:446040-459185 GCF_000696795.3 Halyomorpha halys | reverse complement strand
AAACAATTAAATTTATTAAAAAACTCTTCCTTACCTAATAATTAGGTGTTTTTGTGCTTCTGAGTTGCATATACATAAATAGAATATTAATGTTCATTTCCATATTGTACATTAAAATTGTGATAATATCAGTCATTATTGAAGATATTGCATGATCACACGGACATTTTGATCATTCTCAAAAGAAATATAAAGGTCAGAATTATTAATGAGGCTATGCTAAGTGATACCGATCTATTGAATAGTTTGTTAGAAAAATATTTATAAAATCTCACCGGCTCGCCTTGGGATTTTAAAATCTTTTTATAAGCTAGAGATATTAATCATGTCTCCGATGGTCTTATCTTCAAATGGCTTGATCTTAAAAAGATCAAAGTAAGGTACTAAAAATCTCGGGCTTGACATTGGAAACTTGAAATTGGAACAAAAGGCAGTTCTGCTTGAAACCTGCAGAAATGTAAGAAAAATTTACTTCACTCACTTAATTTATTCAAGATATAATATATATCTGATAGAAATTAATGTAATAATAATAAATTCATGTAAATAAAATGCCATAATAATAATGCCTTTTGGTAAAAACCATAGGAGACAAAAATCTCAACAGAAAACAATATAGAAATATTAAACAGTAATTCATATAGAACATTGTTTATAAATATAAAAAATGTAAAAATTAAAAATAGTTCGTAACATTAACAGAAATATCAACAACAATAATAACAATGTGTATACATACTTCGTTCCAAATCAAGACTCAGAATATATAATTTATATGATATATAAATATATAATTTAAACTCTGCATTACTAATTAATTTGAGACCATTACTAATTAATTGTACGTTCATGCAAATTATGTACATTTTTATATTTATGTACCATTATATTCTCAATCTATGCATTTGAAATATATATTTCCTTGCCTTTACTAAGTAGTTTTTCTTATGATATAATCACAAATATTTGTTTATCACTTCAAAGGTGTGTCTTGTATTTTTTACCTCCCGGTGCTGAGATAGATTCTGAAAATAATGGAATAACAAAGAACTCTAAACAAAGAACCAATTTATAACTAGTGAATTATTCATTTCGCCTTTTGTTTCTTATTCTTTGATCTATAATATACAAGCCAGGAAATATAAAGTAATTTTCTTTACATTCTCAAATGAATTTTCACTGGATTCTACCGATAGTTTTCTTTATACGAGCTTAAAATGATTTTATGGATCCTTAAATATCTTTACTGAATATCATTTAGAAAATATCTTGTTTTTCCAATTAATTATTGTGTTTTCAATAATTATAGCATTATAATTGTTACATATCCTAACAGAAAGGTCAAAGGAAAGTAGATTTTTTAATTTTAAATTCATGTATAAATTCAATAAAGTTCAATATTCATTAAAATTCATTTGACTGGTTTCATATACTTGTATTTGTTTTGTAAAAATTAATTTTGACATATGTGGATACAAATTAAAACGTGCGGTGGTAATAAAACATTGGAGCATACAATTGTACATTCATAATTGTTATTTCACATTTTTTAATAATTTGCGTTCTTATATAATTTAAATTTAATTATTATTTTAAGTAAATGAATATGCATTTTATTTTTATTTTTAGTTTTTTATGGTAGTCGGATGCACCTTTGGAGAAGAGGTACCTACAGATAAGAATGGAGAAAGTTTGCACAGAGAAAAAAAGGACATAGCGAAGTTGGAAGCTCTTTTTGGTATAGCACAATTATTTAAATTTAATATTGCTCTATTATTATTATTATTATTGTTATTCATTAAAATTTTAATTTAATAATCGTACATGTAAAAATGTTTGGGAAAAAATATTTTGAGTATAACTCAGTTTCATATATTTTATAGGGCTTTCTGGTCCAGTGGAGACCTGTTTCAAACGTGTTTCTCAAGTCTTCTTTTTTTAATTCATTACATGTTTTGAAAACGTTTTGCTTGCAAAAATATCTATCTACTCTAGATGATAAAAAGTTCCCTGAGTCGTCTTAAAAATTACATTCTGCCCAATTTAATTATAAAACTGGTATTTGCCAACCGCGGGTATGAGTTTCTCATATTTTAAATGCTATCTGAAGGATTCAAACTATACTGTCAATGTTTTTGTAGCTATATAAAAAACCACTCTCCATAAAAAATAAAAAATCGAAACGGAATGTTTGCATTACACGCTCGTTAAGATTTGAAGAGTAACACACAAATCGAATGTGTTCGATACCTGTTGTTCGAACTGACACCAAAACATACTGTAATCATCCAGTTAAGTGTACAAGATGTGGTTTGCTCCAAGAAAGCACATGTTTTATAACGCAAGTGCAAAAACTAAATGCAACTGGCCTATTTATGGACATTACTCCAAAGTTAGACACAGCTTGACACCGGGGATTACTCCTTGAAATCAAGGTATTTTTTCTATCTTCTTATTACCTCATTATTTGATCATTTCTTTCCGTCCGATTATTGTCCGTCCGGCAAAGACCAAAACATTTTTCTATTAGGAAGGAGTGCCCCAAGGATCAGTAATAGTTCCTCCCTTATCATATCATATATTCACTAGATACTTTGTAAGCCTAACAATTAATTTAATTTTTGCTAGGTGTGAAAATTGTATAGCAATCTTAACAATACAAACCGACATATGCCTTACATACTCTACAACAGTATATAATGAACTTATAAGGCTAGTTTAAACCCAATAAATGTCGTCAACTCACATTATATAATTTATTCAATTACTTTCAATGTATAAAAGTTGAAACTAGTTTATATTTTCAAATCCAGTGTTACATCCGAACCCAGAGTAACCAAGTGCTGAATATCCCATTACGGGATATGGCCCTGAGTTAGATCTTGTCTTCTTTTCGCCAACATTTTCAGTGGCGAACACCATCGCAATCAGAGAGGCGCAGAAAACAATCTTAAAAATAAAATTAATGGATTAGTTCTTAATTAGATTTAATTAATGATTATAATTATTTATTTACTAACCAGAGCTCTAACCGGCATTGTAGCTAGCGAAAGCGGTTGAAACAGCCTGAGCAAGTTGTTGATCGGCAATCTCTTATATACCATCCCTGCCCACAGAATCCAAACCTGGTTCGCCTTGAGATTGTGTTTTGTTCATTCAACTTGACTTAGGCAAAGTATATCCAAGATATTAAAAATAAAGTGAATATTACAAAAACATTATTTTTTTATTACATGATTTAAGTGAGTTATTTTTAGAAAAATAAATACAATTTTAGGTGATATCTTTTATAAACAATAATTGAATATAGTAAGAAATTTTTGTAGTAGTTCGTTCGTAAGCAACATTTAGATTTTTAACATGATTAGCTAATTATGCTTAAATTCTTTCTGAATTATATTTAATATCAGTGGCTCTGAACAACAAATAATATTAAAAGTTAAATTCAGAATCAAAGAAATGAATGTATAAAACTAGAAATGAGGGTTCTGGCAAGCATTGTTTAAGTTTAAAAACAGCTTTAGTCCAAGGCTTTTCTGAGACCTTCGTTTTTGAAAGTAAAAATTCAAACTTAACATAAAAAAAAAAAATTGGTGAGGTTCACGCATCACGCAGTATACTTACCACCCAACTTTAACTTGAAATTAATCTTCCCTCATTTCAGAACAGATTTTTATATATTATTCACAGTGGCAATAATATTTCCAAATGAGCCTTTCAGTTGACAGATGATACCAATTAAAAAAAAGTATATTCAATAATAATTATTGTCACAAATATTTAACATTTTTACAAAAGTATGGCAAAATACAAAATAATAAATAAATTTAATTTACATTTTGCTCTTGCAATTTATTCAATAATAAATTGTTATCGACCAACATTAAAAAATGTAAGGATGGTGTTTATGGAAGGAAATTGAAAACTAACTATTTAATAATCTTGATGACATAAAATCAATAATCAAACTGGCGAAACGGATGCCTGCACACCCTCTATGTGGCGGGGGCATAAGCAGTTAAATTCATGTTATAAAATACATTTATTTATGCATTTTTGTCATTCTTCACTACCTTCTACGACTTTATTTGTTAAATATTATTTTTCTAAGATCTTTCTTAAAACCTTACATTGTTTATGTTTGTCCATTTTTCATTACTAATAAAAATGGTAAATAATATCCAAAAACAAAATTAAAGATACTGTAGAATAGCGGTTTCTAAAGTGGGTGCTGCTTGCTAATGCCGCTTTTTCAAAATATTCCAAAAAAAATGTAGTAAATCTAAAGTGCATCCCATCATTTTTTTTTATTTTGTTTTTCCTACATCAGTGTGTAGGATAATTGCTCCGTAATTTTTTTTTAGCTCTATAAGGGTGTTCTAAAATATCAGTATCTTAAGAAGCAAAAAATGTTTGGTAACCGATCCTTTGAGGGAACTATTTTGAAAATTCGGTAGTTAAGTTCTGTCAAATAATATCATTGATAATAAGAACTAACTGGTATTATGGACAATTTAATGTTTTATTAATATTCCGAGTTCAATCTAAATCGATTTTAATTGGTCGTCGTTTATAAAGCCACAAATGTATTGTTAATGTTTAAATTTTTTTATATGACTTAATCACTCTTTAAAATTTTCATGTTTATTTTATATAGGAGATCATTTTATATACAGATTAACAAACTGCTGATTTTGGTATATTCTACAGGTTGGTCTTTATTAGGTTTGTTATCTTTGAGATAACTGCCCACTAATCACAATTGTTATTACTTATCCTGACACTAAATCCATTTCACTATTCGTAGGATTAAAGAGTAGACCATTCTACGGAGGGTACCAGGAACCGCGCCCGGTCTATGCACCTCTCTGCAACTGCTGGCGGCCTACGACACGACCCTACGTTTCCGAAGACACAGTGGTAGTCTATCCTCCACAGCCTCAGCTACGACCTGTGGCCCTGCCTGCACAACCTGCACTCATTGCGCCCAGTCGAATCCAACCTGCACAGCCAGCCTACCCAATTAATACTCAAGCCGTTCTACCGGCTGCTCCTGCCATCTTCACTGGTGACCAGCCACAGCCTTGTCCGCCTGGTTACAACTACGATAGGCCGTCAAGACCGTTCAATAAATAGATCATTAATTCAACTAACCTATATTTTTGCTCACTTTTATTTCATTTCGACTAATTAAAAAAGTTTGCTATTTTTAAAACATATGTTGGTTTAAATTTATTTTACTCACCCATAGTTAAGAAATAAAACTATTTATTGTCAATTTAGTTTAGTGAACTCATTGTCTCACTCACTATATTTCCTCACCACATGGATGCTCTCATTTAAATAAAAATATACTACTACTATGAAGTTTATCATTCCATAAAGTGTAGGTAATATTTTGTTCTTAATATTAAATACAAAATATTACCTACATTTTGTTCTTCCCCACTTTGTCGGCCACATTAGTTTAGCTTTCTATGAACGCCTGTTCCAACTGAAGTAGCTGGCAAATAAAAAAAAAAAAGACACAACTGTTCATACAGATCCTATCCTACTACTCCTTAAACAATAAATAATTAACTATTTTTACATTTGGTTCAGAGTAATGCATTTAACCGCAACGCTGTGATAGAATTGCATGTACCACACTTAATTTTGGATATCGTTCAAGCGGTGGGTCAGGAGCCTCTACTCAAATCTGAGTGGTCACTAATTGATCCCTTTAACAACATTAACGAAGGACCAATTTTCACAAAAATAATTTAATCTATTCTAAAGAAATATTACATTTTGGCATATACTGAATGAAGGATATTTTTATTTAAAAAAATTAAATGTACTTTTTGTTGATTAAAGTTTGAATTATTATTTATATATTTTTCCGTTTCTTATATGTTTTTAACTAATTTGTCGATTATCAACTACAGTATTGCTCGAAAATTCCTTTCTTCAAAAGCTTGAAACTCTTGTAAGCTGCCGAAGGAAAAAAATCTAGCTTATTGGTTAAGTCGGTGTAAATAAAAATATATAAAATAATACGACTTTTCAGGGTAGACCAAAATCTTAGATATTTTTTTTTTATTTGAACCTGTAAATGTATTAAATACACTTCCAGTGTTTAAAAAATCAATGGGTTGGCACCGTAAAATTCAATAATGAATCTTGAATAATAATCATGTAAGCAAATATTGGGTTATTTTTTTTTTCTTTTGAGTGCCTCAAGAGCTATTATTCACACCATTACATTATATCATATATACATACGATACAGTAAACGGTTCTGAAACTCAGACAGCCTACACACTCAGACTACTTAACAACCTTTGCATGTTATCAATATTCTATTTATACCTTGCAAAATTAGCTTACAAAACTTAGTGACGAGTGCAAATTTTGTAATGTAATTTAACTAATACAGATCCCAAAACCCTTATTTCCATTCCTATATTTGAAGCTGACTATGCGACTTATCTTTAAGTTTCTCTAATTCCGCACAATAAAATAGTACAATACTTTAGACTGAAAAATATGATGGAGCTCACTCATAAATAATGGGAGAAAAACACTTAAAATATAACTACGCCTTCTATACATCCTAATAACGTTCAAACATTAAACTCGTCGTTAAACTGATATTGAAGATTTAGTATTACTTATGCAAATTTGTACCTAAGCTTCAAAAATATAAGAGCAGCTAAAAAGACCCATATATGTAAACCTCATAAATTTCAGTAATGACTTTAAGTACTATATCTAAAGCTCCATAGTGCATTACATAATATACAAACCTAAAATGACAGTAGTATATAAACGCATACGTATCTACTTTAAATGATTTGACGATCAATTAAAAGAATTTGTAAGAGATTGTTCATTAAGGCTCAAAAGGAGCTGGATGAGAGGTCTTCATAGCTACTTAAAAACCGTTATATCTTGAAAGGACATGGTTTCACTGGATGTTGTCGTCCCAATTACCTAATCTTTATTTAGGAATATCTCTGATTGTCCTAATTTCCGATTACTGTCTGTGAATTGAATTTTGTGATACAAAGTGACCTGAATACTCTAAAACACGCATTAAGGGGATGTCTAAAATAGCTAAAATTCTCTAGGTTTTTTTTTTTCTTCTTAGCTGATCATTCAAATAACAAATTCGATTTTTGATTTTTTTTCACGGTCTAGTATACCTCTACAGTCCCTATAAATTAAATTTGTGGGTTGAACATTTAAATATTTACTGTTATGGAGTCTAGGAAGTTAATTTCGTAGTTTTAACTATTTTCTTAATTTTTTATTTTTTTATTTTAGGTCATTCAAAGTCCATTAACACACCTATTGACAGTTTGTGGTTATTTTTATCACAATTTATTATGCATCATGTTATCGCATAAACATGGGAAAGGAATTGAACAGCTCAATTGATTTTAATGATCTATCCAATTATTTCAGAGAATTATTAATAAGACAACGAGATTTCTTTTCATCTGTTTTTCAAACTAAATTGATGGAAAAATACCAATGGCAAGGGAGTGCACTTTGAATTACATAATTTTTTTTTCTAATTATAATGGAGACCAGTTTTTCTGAAAACAAATTTGTCTTGAATTCTTGGAGTAATAATGAATACCGCATATGTCGCTTGAGATAAACGTCTATTAAGTCAAGTGGAATCATTAAAAGTTTCAGTAATTTTACCTTCTTTCATTCCTTCTGCCTATTCCTTATTTACCTAATAATAATTATTGAGAATTAAATTGATTGCAATTAGATTATGAGAAATTTGGTTTTTAATGATGGTCTTAGTGTGTGAAAAAATCGCATACAAAGAATAAAGAGAGTCGCTTCCAGCAGATGAAATCGCAAAGAATCGCATCTACGAGAGACTTGAATTGAAAGATAGAGAACAAAACATGTAAATGGAAGAGTGAATAGACAACACGCAATCGTATGCGACTATATTATGTATGTTTTTTTTTTGTATAATTATCAGAACAAAGATTTCTTGTGTCATATAATTTTTATTTCAATTTACTTCATCACCCTAGGAAGGAAATCATGAAGGTATATGTTTAACCACTCAATCTTAGCGAGGGGGTTAGTGGCTGCGACCAATTCAGGTTTCAACCTTCTAACAACTATGATTAGCCGATTTATATTTCATTGGGTGAGGATCTAGAAAATTGTGTTTGAATCGGAATCGTTTAAACAAAGACCTGAATGTATTTTGAATTTTTCTTAATTTATTTACAAGAAACTTTAATGTAAGTAAATTTCATGCTCATTTTAATAAGTATAATTTAGTTCTGGTGTTCTTTCTTTTTAGAGAAAATTAATGTTATTCATCAGGTTGAAAACCGGGTTTGACAGTCGCTTGCTTAGTTACAAAATATAAAAACATATTAGCAAAGCGCATGTATCACGTTTATGTCCATACTTTCTCCCGAAAAAAATGGTTGAGAGTTAGTATCTGTCCCATTACTTATCATATGACTTGTGCGAGTTCGATTCTCTCATATTTTCAATCCCTAGCCTCATAGGTGTGTCTGAGGTGGCAGATGGGTCTTAACTGGTTTAGGTTTGGAATTATTTTTTGGGTTCTATTATACGTTGGGAACTACATAAATAAAAATTAAGAACAGTTGATATAAACTGTTAACAAATAATTTTAACTGTAGTACTCACCTGTAGCGATCTGTGTTAAATTTGATTGTACTATATAATCATGCCGAGAATTGGAGATAAGAGATCGCAAAGGTACTCACGGATTTTTTTTTTTTCATTTTAGCAAGCGTGTAAGTCTGTTCCCTGTTCTTTTTTTTTTCGTTTTTGTATTAAGTTCAAGTTATACAAACCAATACACCATAAAGCAAAAATCTAAAGATGCAAAAAATAATCAAATGGAAATAATTAAAAGTTGATTGTTTGAAAATGTAAAAATGGAGGAGAGATAAAAAATAAGGGATTTTCCATGAGGAATCTTGTCCGTTCTCTATATCAGGAAACTGGGGCAAGAGTTCAAGTAGAACATTCAGTGCGATTTTTATCACGATTGCGTCCTTCTATATCCAATTATAAAAGTCTCATTATTTGGCAAGAGATCAAGAGACCTTCATAAAGTCAATAGATACTTCTGTAGGCTGGATATAGGAAATCTTATTCAATTTAACAGGATATAAATTAAAAAAATACGTTCTTGTCCTCACAATAATTATTCTTGGACATAGTTATATAGGATTGTGAGTAATGCAAATGAGTTTTCAACCTTGAAAGTAAAGTACAATATGTAATTAATCACTATGTTCTTCTTGCATACTTATTACGCCTCTGTATTGGAGGAAATCGTATTTTTCGTTTTTTCTTGTAATACCTCTGAAAGTGTCCATTTGAACCTTGAGGTAAGCTGTTATTACCGCGTTGTCAGCATAAGCCAAGTACTGTGTAAGTCTAGTTCCTCCTAATCGATTTGGCTGCTTGGTATAATGCAATGTTAAATAATAATGGGAAGAAAGGATCTCCCTGTTGTAAACCATTCTCAACCTACCGCCGCCAGTAGATCTCAAATTGATAAGACTGCGCCTAACCACCTGAGCTACGGACGGCCCTAATATTAGCCTTGTAGTTTGTATTTGGCACCATTTTCCTAGTTTCTACAATGCTTGTGTTTATGTATTTTTTAACTCCATTTGCTCCTATTATGAAACAAAATGTCTAAGTAAACTATCATATACTTGATATATATATTATAATAATATACATAGATTCCCATGATCAAGTGATGAAGATCGACCTTGTTTTCAAAAATATTGCAAGCAATTGCCGGATACAGAAGATATGATGAACTGATACCGACTTTGCTTCTACTTGTTCAATTATTATGACTGAATGTACCCTGCAGATATAGATAGAGGGCAGTAGAGCGATGCACCAGTAATTCAGACATATTAATTTATTTTCCTTCTTATGTACTGGGCACAAGACAGCTTTATTTCGACCCTGTGGCATCTTCATTTCCATTCAAACATTCAATCAAAGATTTTATGTTTCTTCCACTACTGCTTCACTACCGTATTTTAGGACCTCATTCGGAATACTACCAATTCCAGTACCTTTTTTATTATGTAGTACTTCTCTCATCTCTGCTATTTTCTTTCTATCTGGCGGTATTACGTCATTCTCCATTTCCGCTGAATCTCCTTTATATTTGGGAGTTTTACTTATTTTGAGTTGGTACTTTACTTCGATTAATTAACTCTATGCAGAACTCCTTCCGTCTTTCCCGAATAGACATTTTATCTTCTATCAAATTCTTCCATCTATCTTTAATGAATTTCAGCCTTTTTTATACCCATTCTGAAATTCTCTTATATTTTTGAAGAAATTTCTCGTTAATTTAGTCGCAAAACCTTCAGAAAGCTGATCCTACTTCTTTGTTTCATACCTCATTTTATTTTGATTACATATTGTAGTTAGGGACTTGCGATAGATCAGTTTTGGCCTGGCATTATTTTTCACTTTAATAACCCTTATAAGTCTTCATTAAATCAGTCATTACAAAGTTATTATTATTTTTTTTTTTTTTGCGTCATGCAAAGAATGTTTTTTGCCACACCTTTGAGAGCATGTTTTAGGTGTGTTCATTTTTCTTCTGTATTCAAGCTAATAGGCGGATGTCTCCTAACTTCTTTTTTTTTCTATATTGCTATTAAAATCTCTTAAAATTATTTTAACATAATTGTTTATTAGGAAACCATACATTATTTCCAACAATCCGTAAAAAAAGTGACTCTAGTAATTAAATTTGACGAATGTCATGTTCATTTTCTTTGATACATAATTTCTCCTCTTTTCTTTTTGACTACACTTGTTATCTTTAAGTCACAAACATAAACGTAAATTTTACTGTCAAATACGAATATTTCAAGTTGAAGTTCTCGCATTGTAAAATATGGTACTAAAACATTAAACAATTTGAAAAAGTTATTTCCCTCATTCTGTTGATTTTTCCGAGTTCTCATTAATTGCTGGTCCTTTATCTTATTTTTAGAACTATAATAAAACCATTCCTTCTGAGTGCTTCTGCATTATCTCAGGACTTCAGCTCCAAAATTGCTTTCATGGTTACTGGTTCATTCTAAACAATTTCTATCTAATATGAAAAACGAAAACTATCATCTTGAATAAATATGTTTATTCAATCGTTAAAAGTTATGGAATAAATATATATTTCTTCAATGTTCCCTAGATGTTAAATGTAGAATTACATGTTCCCTTATGTTCTAATGATATTTTTGTGACGAGCCCTAGTAAGGCATAGGCTATCAAATTCTAGATATTTATTAATTATCAATTATTCTCAAATGCTGCGAACTACAAATATCATATATTCCTTCAACCTTCGACGTTTTCACTATTATTTACGAACGACTAACAGTCACCTATAGATGTACCAAATAATGTAAACCGTTATCAAATATCATTTCATCATTATTGGTTATCTATACTAAACTTATTGTTTTTGTTATTTGATTAATTATTTAAAATTAATAATTTAATTTCTATCCATTTTAGTCTCAACACATTTTATTTTTCTTATAAGTCCAACGTTTCGGCCAATCCAGCCATCCTCAGGGATAATCTACTTAAAACAATTACAAATGCAAATAGTGACTGTGATAAATGATTTTAATTTTGGTTTTAATGTGAATATTGACTAATTAGAAATTGTTGTTTTGACCTGAGCGGAATAGCCTGCATGGAGTTAGAGTTTTTAAATCATATAATTCCAAAATTGTATTAAGTATTAATTATAGAAATTAAATTATTAATTTAAAAAAATTTACCAGTCTCAAGAAAGTGTTTAAGATTATAAATTGATTAAATATATTTATCAATCTATTTGAAACTTGCTCTGCTAAAACCCTTAGGTCATCAACCCTGTAATTAAAATCGATCAATGTTTTTTTAAATTTTCTGTAATGCAATAAATTCTCTTATTTTCATTTTTAATCTTGTTTTCTTCAAGTCACTAAAATAAACATAAATTTTATTGCCAAGTTCAAGTTCCTATACGATAAAACATTATTCACATTAATCCTGTTAAAAAAGTTCAGAATATCTGGACACCCAATGAAGGACAATATATTTCAAAACGTCTTTAAATAAGTTAACATTTATTATGTTATTTTATTTGGTTTATTGGCCATAATAAAAAATTCATATTTTATAATCTGATAACAATTTAACTTGATTTTTAAGAATAAACAAACAAAATAAACAGAATAAACAAGAATATCTATTACAGAAATGGTTAGGTATAATAAATGAAATAAGGAGAAACATTGTTCTGGAACCGGACAGTACCCTTTCTCTTGTTTTGAAGGTCAAATGTACCCGTTTTGTAAAAAAAAAATAAAATAAAATAAAATAAAAACATAAACCCACTGATAAGTATTTAAAACACAAGTTAGTAAATGTTATATAAAATTAATCAGGAAATACATATAATTTAATAAGATAATTAAATTCGCTTAAAAAAGAAAAACAATATGTTTAGTATACATAATGCTATTACCTTGCAGTATGTATACTAAACATATTGACTAATGGAAATAAACGAGAACGATTAGTCAAATACCGCAGTCCGTTTTAGAGCCAATGGTCCCTATAAATACCTGGGAGGCGATGCCATTGATTTTTGATTTTTTTTTTTCAATGGTATGCATGAAACCGTGCCCGACGTACAAATAGTATAATTTCAGAACCAATTGGTTAATTAAAAATGTTCCTTTGAAAAAAACCCTTATCCGAACATCCAAATTTATAGACGTATTGGTAATTTAAACTGTTATGGAATGTTCATTTCAGGAAGTAGGTTTTAGTATGTTTTTTTTTTATTCTTCTTAATTTTTATTAAACATATTTGCTTTACATTAATAAATAATTTTTTAAAAGAAATTATACCTCGTTAATTTATTTTTTTCCACTGGCTCATTACCAGTGATGCGGCGAGAGGGATGTGCTGGGATATTTTGAGCTCTGCTCTACCCCTCACACGTGGGGGATAGAGTGTGCTCAGGAATCCTCAGGTCGATTGTGTAAATATTGTATATATTATTTTATCATTATGTTATTTTATTTATTTATTT
>NW_027106140.1:439042-445965 GCF_000696795.3 Halyomorpha halys | reverse complement strand
TATTTATTTTTTATTTTAGTATGTATGAGATCACTATTACCTATTGCCCACAACTGTGTGGCAGATTGTAATATCTATCAATAAATAAATCTATCAATTTATTTTTTAGTTGTTTATAATTGCGAAAAAATGTAAATAACACACCAAGCTTATGGTATGTAGCCTAGCTTTGTGTTTTTAAATTTATATAAATGATTTTTAATTAATTATTCTTTCCAAATATCAATATCTGGATTTATATGTAAACAATTTATTGCATTGGCTAATTCTATTTGTATGGATGTTGCCCAATGTTGATAATATGTATTATCATGGTATTGTTAGTTGACATAATTAATTTAAAAACGTTAATTGAATATTTACCTATATTTAAGGTATTACATCAAAATAATTTATATGTACTTATTTTGATGTGTAATTATTGCATATTTACTTCGAATAGGACTATATATGAAAGTAATGGTAGCGAAGACTAGGAAAGACTTTTTAAAAAAGGTTTATGGAACATTTAAAGCAAATCAAACACTCAAAGTCAAAAATAACAATATCAGAAAAAAGACCAGCGTGGAGACGGGCTACACAGCAAGTGCGAGGAAAGAACTAACTTACTGACAATATATAAAGGAAATTTCTTATAGTTCTAGGGACCTTAACTTTGCTAGAGTATACAAGTCTGTGAGAAACAGTTGAGTTCCCACGGGGGGGGGGGGTTAGAGCTAGATTATATTATTGAAAAAATAAGCTAAAATACAATATGTAAGTTGAATATATTAATTATTATGTTTGAATTGAATATGCATTCACCCCTAAAATAAATTACAATGAACTATGATCTATTCCAAACTGTTTGTAATAAGTTACGATTAGAAGAAGTCATTAAATAATGAGGATGAAGATTTATTATGATTAACAAATATTTTTAGTCATTTCTAATTGTCAATGTATTTTTTAAATAAATTCTAACTATTATTATTGTTTAAAATTATTTTTCAATATACATAACGGATACATTTATGTACATCAGTGTTTTTATCTTTTATTTTATGAATTACCTTCTCAAGTATTAAAAAAAAAGAAAGAAAAAGAAATTGAAGAACGTTTTTATTTTAACCAGTTTTCCATTATTCAAATTGGGCAGAGAAAAAAAGAGAGAAACAAAAAAGTTATAATCCTCTTATTACCAGGAACCTTTCAAATACCAAATTGAAATAGTCTTTTATATTATTTATATGGTTTTAGGTGGAAATAATTCATTAAATACCAAGGTCGAATTTTTTTAGATATTTTATGTTGCATCCCATTTGCTTATAGTATTAATTTTATAGACAAAAATATCATTTTGCAAGCTTAATAAAAAAAAATTAAACCCAAATCAAGCTAATGGTTATGATATAATAGTCTTTATAATTTAAGTAACAAGGCGTCTTCTAGCATTAGGGTTTTTTTGTTGGTTGTTGGTATTTTTTTGACTTACTCTAACTAAAATTATGGAAAAATCTAAGCTTGTAAAATGAGTTTTTTTAGCCACTGTTTTGGTTTATAGAAAAAATAAATAAATAAAAACTTGTGAGATGTCAATATAAAGAAAATGCCATTTTAGTGGAATAGAATCGTATTAAAATTAAAGAAAAAATATAATATATAATTATAACTATGAAATCATGTAAAATAAATTAAATAAACAATTTTATTCATAAATTATTAATTTAAACATGTAAAACAATATAGCATGGTAATTTTCAGGCGATTAAAAACTGCTAGAATTAGGAAACTGTTAAAAATTATAATGTATTGGAATAATGGTTAATTTTTAAGAAACACTGGATAATTTAGTAACTGTAAAAAGCAAAAAAAATAAGATTTTAACTCATCGATAGTGTTTGTAAGCGATAACTAAAAAATAAAATTAAAATATTATTCCCCAGGTGTCATGGCCGCAAGTGCAGATCAGTGTTCACATCCATCTCTATCTTTGTTACCTTTTCATCCAGGCAGCTTTTTCGGAATCAGCTCTTAAACTTTGTAAACAGTGTGTTTATAAGCAGGAGAACATTTTTACGTTCACGGATTGTGAACGAATCCAAAGACTTTTTTTGTCTGTTTTGAAACTCTTTAACTTATTAATTCTTAGAAACGTTTATTTTTTCTTTTCATCCAGTTTTGTAAATAAGTTATGTATATAAATTTATTTCATGATTTTTTCCCCAGAAGTGTTTTTTTTTTTTTTTTTTTAAATCAAAATGGAGACAAATAATATGGAATTAGACAGGAATACGTCCTGCGAAAATTCAGAAGAGGAGACTGCAGTCTCAGAAATAAGTGAATCAATCTCACAATATTTAAAAAGATGGACACTTCAAAAGCGCCAACGAAACATTGTCCCCGCCTCCGCGGGAAACTCTCCTATAAAGAAAAAAAATAAATCGGCCAAAACCAAACAGCCAGTCGAAAAAACAGCAAAAAGGCGCAGTGAGACCACTCACCAAACTCACTGGTGAAACCAGTTTAACAACATCTACCAGCAACAATATTGTAGCCGCTAACAACCTGACGAGACTTCGAAACCGGTTACTTTCTCAGACCCTGAGCCACCACCTATTTATGTAGGTGTATATATCGTTGTCGAAAACTTCGTTTCCTTTGGTAGGGAAATTGCAAATATGATAGGCCAGACGAATTTCCGTTGTTTTTTAAGAGAGAAAGATATAAAAATTAATACTTCCACAAAGGAACATTATAAAACTCTAATAAATTATTTGAATTCGAAAAAATACAACTTTCATTGCTACCAACTTCGCGATGAAAAAGCATGAAGAGTGGTCTTAAGAGGGCTACATTCAACTACCCCTATATGATCGAAATAAAAAGTGGCCTAGAGGAGATGGGACATAATGTCCGAAATATATCATGCGTGTTGCACCCCACTGAAAAAGTTCCACTACCACTGTTCATCATAGACTTAGAGCCAGCACGAAACAATAGCGAAATTTTTCAAGTCATAAGACTAGTATTTTCATTGGTACGTTTTGAGCAGCCCAGGCAGAAATCTATAATAGTGCAGTGCACTAACTGTCAAAACTTGGGACACATAAAGAGCTACTGCCTTCACCAAGCCTGGTGCGTTAAATATGCTGGCCTCCATCAAACGTCTGCGTGAAATCAACACGGCAATCAGTAAAATTATAATTACCATACATACTAACTTGCCACAGCACATTGACATCTTATTAAAGCAAAAACGGAGAGCAAGAGCGAAGTAGCACAGGACTAGATACCCAACAGATAGAACATATACTAAATTGACAAACTAACTTAAAACAAAACATAAAAACTCACATTCTCATCTCGCACATTGAAGAAGAGTTGAATACCCCACTCCAGATGACCCTGCCACCTAAAGCATTTCATCCATCAGAGATATCCAACTTCATCCAGAAGTTACCATCCCGCAAACCTCCTGATTATGACCTAATTATATCCCATATTCTAAAACATCTTCCTCGAAAATCTGTTATATTCCTCATCTATATCTATAATGCTGTCCTCAGATCCACATATTTTCCTGACCCATGGAAATTATCCATAATAGAAATGATCTCAAACCTCGAAGTCCGCCAGAACACCCATCCTCCTACTGTCCTATCTCTCTGTTACCTATCATGGGCAAAATCTTTAAAAAAACTCATCTTAAATCGCCTATATCCCATCCTAGATTCCAACCACATAATCCACCAGTTCGGAGTCCGAACATCCCATTCCACTATCCAGCAATGCCTTCGTGTGGTTTATGTTGTCTCGTCTTCATTGGAGCGCGGAATGTACTGTTCGGGAGTTGTTCATGATGTAGAACGGGCTCTTGATCGAGCGAGTCTGACACTCAAGACTGCTATACAAGATCCGTAAATTCCTACCTATATTTTCTCATTATGCGTTCTTATCTCTCTGACAGGTTATTTCAAGTAATTCACAACAGCGCTTATTCATCCCTATTTCCTCAGACTGCTGGTGTACCTTGGGGTAGTAATCTTGGTCCTATCTTATATACAGTTTTTACAGCTGACATCCCAACACATCCTAACACTATTCTTACCACTTATGCTGATGACAAATGTCTATTGTTAATGAATAATGATCCCTCCATTGTATCCCAAACCCTCCAATTCCACATCACCACCCTTGAAAAATGGTGTCAAAACTGGAGGATTAAAATAAATTTCAATAAATCCCACCAAATCACATTTACCCTTCGTCGTAAACCCATGACTTCTTGCCCCACAGTATCCTTTAATAATGCCCCACTTATTTCCGTTAAACAGATCCGTTACTTAGGACTACATCTAGAGAAACGACTGACATGAAATTCTCATAAAAGACTATAAAGTCAGGAAACTGCTCGTCGATTCCGACTATTTCAATATTTATCAGATAAACGGTCTAAACTTCCAATCAATTACAAAAGACTGATTTACATGACTGTTATAAGGCCTATCGGGACATTGAGCTACGGGGCTCCAATAAACCATCGAATTCCTTCCGAATCCTATCCTTCCAGACTAAAATCCTATGATAAATTCTTAATGCTCCTTACTTTTTCACAATTCAAATCATCCATCAGGACCTCAATGATCCATATGTGTAGCCGATTTGGCCAGAACCAGATAACAATCTTTCCATCATAAACTTCCCAAACACCTAAATACTTCCAATGGTGGAATCGCAAGAGCAGGGACTTCCGCCACTACCGACAACGACCTTGGCGTCAGCACATGCGACTACCCTGGAATGGATTAAGGTTCGCACCAGGATAGCGCAGGAATTGAGGAATGCTGTTTCAGATTTAGAGAAATTCACCGGGGAGGTTGGTGAGTTGAATCATTTTATAAAAGGCGGAGAAGGGGAGGTGTTATCAGCAACGGGGGAGACGGTGCATGAAATAGAGTTAAAGCGGGAGGTAACCTATGTAAAGGAACGTCGATATCCACAGGCACTACGTGAGCATATACGGGAGGAGATTGAGAACTTAAGGGAACAAGGCATTATTGTGAATTGCACTTCGCCCTATAATAGCCCCTTATGGGCTGTAAAAAAGAAAGCAGTCGCGGGGGAGCACAATGGAGAAGTACCGAGTAGACAACGACTACCGAAAATTGAACGAGAATACGGTGGATGAGCGGTACCCTATTCCTCGGTTGGATGAGATACTGGATAGGTTGGATGGATCGAAGATATTTAGCACTCTTGATCTCAAGGCTGGGTATCATCAAACAAGGATGCATCCAAGAGACCAACCGAAAACAGCATTCACGTTTGAACAGGGCCACTACGATTTTACGCGAATGCCGTTTGGAGTGAAAAACGCCCCCATCACCTTTCAGAGAGTTATGGACGAATTTCTTAGGGGTATAGATGAGTCTATGTGTCAAGTGTACATGGATGATTTATTATTTTTTAGTAAGTCAGCGGGAACACAAAGCACATTTGGAGACCGTATTCAACAGAATTCACTAGTTCGGATTCAAATTGTCTCGGGAAAAATCGTCGTTGGGTCAGGAGGAGATCGGTTTTCCGGGGCACATCATCTCGAAGGACGGGGTTAAACCCGATGCGCTCAAAGTGGAGGCTCTACAACGAATGGCAGTCCCCAGGGATGTAAAAGGGGTCAGGCGGTTGTTGGGGGCCCTTAATTATTACCGACGTTTCGAGCCGGAGATGGCGGAGCGTTTGGTCCCTCTTAACAATCTCCTGAAAAAGGATAGCCGTATAGTGGTAACGCCGGTCATGGAGAATGACATCAAACGGTACGTGGAAAGGTTGCAACGAGAACCGGTACAGGCGTTCCCAAACTTCAGCAAACAGTTCACAATCACGACGGATGCCAGCGAATACGTGCTTCGGCGGTGCTTTCGCAGGATAGCGAGAATAGAGAACGCCCAGTGGCATACGGGAGCAGAAAATTGACGGACATGGAATCGCGTTACAGTACCCTAGAGCGCGAACTATTAGAGATTGTGTGGGCGGTGGAGCACTTCCGACCATACGTGTTTGGGAGGCGGTTTAGGATCCATACCGACCACCGACCTCTTCAGTGGATAGAAAAACTGAAGGAGTCTTCTACGCGCATCACTCGCTGGAAGGAGCTGTTAGGGGAATTCAATATGGAGATAGCCTATAAGCCAGGGAAGGAGAACGCGGTCGCGGGTTAGTTGTCTCGGGCAATAATCATAAATGCAGTAGAGGTGGAACAAGGAGAACCATCGCGGGGCGTCAGACAATTCCTAAGAGAATGGACTCCAGGGGAAGGGGAGACTTCGAACATGCAGCCGCGGGAAGAAGGAACTCCGTCGTCAGGGAGAAATTGCAGATAATCTGGAAAACGAGGACTTCCGGACTTATGAAGGTGGAATACTACTCAGCCTTAAGATATAGATACAAAATTGTGTAAATAGCAAAATGTTAGATAAGCTTGTCAAAGTGTGTGTATCTAGTTTTAATTTTTTTTGTAACATATAGAATGGTATTTTATTTTTGTTATTTTTACTTTTTGTTGTAGTTTACAAGGAATTGTTCGTAAACTGACAGGGGGGAGTTATAAAAAGAGCATAGGTATTAATACCTATGAGTCTTAATACCTAAACTCCTCATGTCAACAAGCCATACTGTATATATAGAGGATTACGGAGGAGAATAAATTAGTATCTTAGTTGAGCTTGCGTGTCTTATTGCGAGCCTTTTTTTTTAAAATCTACAGTTCTGACTCATCATAACTTATATGTATATATATAATACATTGAAGAAGAATTAAACATTCCACTCCAAATGACTCTTCCTCCTAAAGCATTTCATCCATCAGAGATATCCAACTTCATCCAGAAGTTACCATCCCGCAAACCTCCTGATTATGACCTAATTATATCCCATATTCT
>NW_027106140.1:418684-431747 GCF_000696795.3 Halyomorpha halys | reverse complement strand
GATAAATGAAATTAATTTTAATGAATAGTGGTTTATAAATAACTGCAGAGATGTTAACAAAAAATTATTCCTTAAAATATTATTAATAAATAATATGTTTAGACGCTTCGAAATGCCGGTAAGGTAAAATAACAGCGACCAATGGGATTGCTTCCTCGTACCACTGGGATATCTCAGGAAACCTTGCCATAAGGACATATTGGGACCTCTTGCTCCTACCACTAGGATAAAACCCTATTTTTCAATGCATTTGTCCTAAAAATGCAAAAACTCTTATTTTAAATCCTTAAGGCCTCATTAGGAGATTTAACGGCTATTTTTTCCTTTTTCTTAATGGTTTTTTATAATTCTTAGTGATAGAGTTAAACAAGTAAGTAATCAAGAAAAATTGAACAGAGGCAGAAATTCAAGAATGTAAAAACATACTTTCTACTCTTCAGCGCCTTAATAGAAAGAACTCTGCAATCTGCAAAACCTCTATACTATTCCCTTGGTATCCACTCCTTTGTTAAGGTTTAATCCTTTTAGCTTGATATTAAGTGAACCGAAAAAGTTACATTCCTCTTGTTATTCATGGAATCGTTGATTCGGTGTAAAAAACCTACATTTTCATTGTATTGTTTTAAAGGGTGTGGGGTCGAATAAGAGTGGTAATAACTAAAGCTTAATAGGTTCAATTCAATCAATAGTTGAGATTGCTTTGACAAAATTACGGTTGATAAAATTAATAAAATAACAGTTCCCATTTTATATAACTTTGATTCAGATTATAGAAGTAACCATTATTAACTTTTATTAGACGTCGAGAAAAAACATAGTACTCAATGGGCCATACAGTATAAGACATTATAAGGAGTTTTTACCAACCCCCCCCCCAAAAAAAAAAAATAAAAATAAGAAAAGAGAATTTCGTTAAATATCTTAATTTTTTTTTATCTTGTCATTTAAATTTCAAACATTATATCATTTATTTATTTTGAGGTGCATCAACTACTAGTTTATTTTATCCTATCATTTACATCAACTGACTTGCGATTTCCAATCGTAACACTCATATAACTACAAATTGTATCACGACCAATTACATGCATATCACATAAATTTTTAAAATATATGACAACAAATTATATTCCTTACGTTATTCGGCGAAGGCTGAAAAGCAGTTGGATGAGGAAGCTTCTAGTCTGACAATATACTTTTTTTAAACGGATGCATCATGGAGTGCTGTCTATCATATTACAAACTTGCTCAATTGTACTCATTTTAAAGATATAAATATAATATCAAAGCTAAAATAAAAAAAAAATCGTTTCTATTAGAACCAGTTTTTATTATTCAAATTGGGCTAGAAACGCATAAAAATGAATTTTAAAAAAAATGAATAATTTTCTCATACGAAAGAGACACCTTCAAATATCAAATTAAGAAATCTATTATCTTTCAGAGAACAGCTGGAACCTAATTTATCAAAAGTTTAAAAAATATTTTGAAAAAAATTAGATCGACATTTGTATCCAGTTGTAACCTCAAAACTGGTGTATCGTTGCAAAGAACTGCTTCAGCAATCGGGTCTCAATTTCGGACAACTGTTTTTAAGTTGCGCCACTCATTAATAAAATTAACTTTGAATCGCAGTCTGAAAATGCAACGGACGTGAATCTAAGGAGGACAGCCAAAAACAGCACTAGAAAATCATGAATGGTCAGTGGTTGTGGGACGAAAGAGATCCTTCTCATTTCAAGATCCAAGAATTTAAACAAAACAAAGCGTAAAAACCCACAACAGTTACGACCCTCTTTTACAAATTTCTACAGAAGGATCCAAGGGGCAACCAAACCAAACCGTTAGTACCACAATAAAGCCACCTCCTATATTTTTAAATAATATTCAAAATGTTGAGGCTCTAATTTCATTCTTAAAGAAGGAAATAGGACCTACATATTTCTCAATCAAAAAACTGTTAAAAATATAATAATTTACTCGGCCTCACCTGAATCATACAGAATAGCAGTACGCTGTTTGGAAAGAGTGAACACGGAATACCATACTTACCATCTGTAGGAAGATAAAAATCCAAGAGTAGTTAAAAAAGGGCTTCACTCATCAATACCAATCTTCACATTAAAAGAATTCCAAACTCTCGGTTATGAAGTCACAAATGCCAATAATGCAATATCGGCCAGAACTAAACTTCCTCTTGACCTGTTCTTTGCTGATATCACGAAAAAAACTTTTAATGAAAAAAAAATTGAAATAAATTATATTTACGACACCAGGATAAAGGTGGAAGAGGTGAGGAAAAAAATGAAATACCACAGTGCCACAGATGTCAAGGCTATGCCCACACCTAAACATACTGCAATCATCATCCACGTTGTGTACGTTGTGGTGAGTACCACGAAAGCTCTACATGGCTTAAATCTAGAGACACTTTTGCCAAATGCGCTAACTGTGGGATGGCCCACCCAGCTAACTATAGAGGATGCATAACCCTCAAGAACCTGCGGGCTCAGCGACAGCGCAGACAGCGAATCTCTCAACTAGTGACTCCCGAACCTCCAGATCTAGGACAGTTTCCAACCCTGCCGAACCGCCCTCATCAGCAACAAATATCGATACCGCCTGGCCCAGATCCAAGCGTGGAACGTCATGAACACCCCCGCCCTAACATTGAATTTCACCCACAGCCAAGTCTAATGCCAGGTATGAGAGGAGGCAGTAATCAGCTTGTGCCACCTGCTGGTTCTTGAACTTTTCAACACCTAAATTTATTACAAAATTTTAATTCACTCATCCAGCCCCTTTTCAGCCTACTTAATCAAATAACACAAACGTTAGCCACTGCTTATGGACACTAGGTCTCTGACTGTTGGTTCCCTGTCAATCCTCCTTTGGAACAACAACGGACTACTACGGCATAAAACGGAACTGGAATTTATCTTCATAAAAATATATTGACATTGCTTAACTAACAGAAACACATCTCACACCACGCAAGAAACTTTCTATACTTAACTTTTTTTTTTTTTTTTTTTATTCCTCTCCCTTATAAAAAAAATCCCCCTTTCTATACTTAGCTATACCTTATACAGAACAGACCACCCCGATCATACTGCCCATAGAGGGACAGCCATATTAATAAAATCTACACTCAGACATTATCCTATTCACATAAAATCAACGGCTCAGATCCGAATTACTGGCATACAATTAGAGACAAAATACAAGAACCTATCACTAGGTTCCATTTATTGTCCACCTAAATACAATATCACTGAAAAAATGTTCATTGATTTTTTGAAATCACTTGGTAGAACATTTTTTATTGGAGTCGACTATAATGCAAAACACACTCACTGTGGTTCACGATTGTGTACACCGAGGAGCAAGAAACTCATGCAAACGGTTCGTCATCTGCCCTTAGACGTCTTTGCTCCAGATAAACTGACTTACTTTCCAAATTAACAGCATGAAAGATCCGACGTACTAAACATTTTTGTAGCAAAAGATTTGTGGTCACTGCCGATTACTGTTACAACAGAAACAGACCTTGGCTCAGATCATTTATCGGTATCATGGATTGGGTCTTATTCAGTGAATATCGATACACCGAGTTGACTGTCCCTACAGTACTAAAATCAGAATAGGATTTAAAAGAAGTGGTTGAATTCTTCACCTTAGCTTTTCAAACAGCTGCATGGTACTCACAAGAGTCACAAAGGTCAGCAAGGAATACGAAAGTTCAAACAAACTAACTTTGACAGATATTTCGATAACCTGACAACTGATGACAATAGTTTGTGGAGACATACAAAGCGACTCTTACACCATGAGGTATCAGTCCCGGTGAGAAAAGACGATGGTTTCTGGGCTTCTTCGGACCATGAGAAATCCTTATTATTCGCTGACCATATTTCTACTTTCTTTCAACCCCACACAGATTTAAGTGACATACAACACGAAGCTAAAGTGCAGAAAGTTTTAGATTCTCCTCTTCCAATGTCTCTTCCACCTAAATGCTTTAATCCTACTGGAGTATTAAGACAGATTATGAAAATGCCTAAAAAGAAGGCTCCTTGTTACTGGTTACTGGTTACCTTATTACTGTCCAGGTACTTCGGAAAATTCCCAGAAAAGCTACAGTATTCCTCACAACTCAATTCAACGCTATCTTACGGACAACTAAATTCCCTATACAATGAAAATACTCCACGATTTTAACGATCCATTAACCTAACAAAGATAAACATAGACCCGATTCCTATAGACCTATTAGTCTTCTTCCAGTATGGTCAAAATTTTTTGAAAAATTATTACATGAACGTATTATAAAAATACTAACTGACCAAAACATATTACCCGACCACCAATTTGGATTTCACACATTACATTCCACAAAACAGCTTCTGGAGCAATTTTGGATTATTAGGTAATGAAGGAGAAGCTAGGTTAAGAAAAAGTGGATTTGGGTGGTTGGGAAGTTTTACATGGAAGGAACGGTATCTGGTTTTGGCCAAATCGGCAACATATGAGACATTGAGGTCATGATGGATGACTTGATTTGTGACAAAGTAAGGAGCGTTAAGGATTTAAGAAGGATTTTGGACTGTAAAGATTGGATTCGGGAGGAATTTGATGGTTAGTCCAGTTTAGGAATTAGATGGGTAGCCCCAAAGCTCAACTCCGTATGTCCAGATAGACCTTATAATAGTCCTGTAGATCAGTCTTTTGTAATGGATTACCAATTTAGACCGTTAGTCTAGTGAATGTTGTAATAGTCGAAATCGACGAGCAGTTTCCTGTCTTTTCAGTCTGGTATGAGGATTCCATGTCAGTCGTTTGTCGAGATGTACTCCTAAGTAACGGAACTGTTCGACAGGAATAAGTGGGGTATTATTAAAGGATACTGTTGGGCAAGAAGGCATTGGCTTACGACGAAGGGTAAATGTGATTTGGTGGGATTTATTGGAATTAATATTAATCCTCCAATTTTGGCACCATTCTTCAAGGGTGGTGATGTGGTATTGCATTGTGGTTTGGGATACATTGTAAGGATCATTGTTCACAGACAATAGACATTAAGAAGATTCGATGGCACTTCTCACCTGGTGTATCTAAAGGACAGGGTGACCCTATCACTCAATGGATTAAGTAGGATAGGGGGTGCATTTTGGGGCCTCAGATACCCTGCAACGATGACCATATATAAAGGTGTGATCTTAGGAATTCTGAGGTACGCATCCCCTGCGTGGAGCCGAAACCTCACGTAGACACAGAAGAGAAGACTGGCCACCATACAGAGACTGGCTCTGCTGAGGGTCACGAAGACATACAGAATAGTGTCACATGAGGCGGTGCAGGTGCTGGCCGGAGCGATACCCCTGGACCTCATCCTCAGGGAGGATGTCCTTAAATATGAAGTTAAGAGGCAGGGACTAGAAGCACTGCCGGAGGAGCTCCGAGAGAGGATCGGTGAGACTCCTAACTTATGGAAGAAAATACTGCGAGAGGACTCAATACAGTGGAATGGACGGTGGGTAAGCCAGAAGGGCGCTACTTTGAGAAAATTCTTCCCTACCGTCCTTTCTAGATTGAAGGCTAAATGGGTCCTCCCAGACTATTGGGTCTCACAGATCCTAACAGGACACGAGAGGTTTCGGGGAAGGCTGCAGAGCTTTGGAAAGAACATCGACCCCCGGTGCCCAACGTGTGGAGTTCTTGAAACAGCAGAACATGTAATAATAGATTGTTCTGCCATGGAAGGACACCGAGCCAGGCTGTCGAGAAAGAGCGGGATTTACGTCCTCGCCGAGTCGGACCTTCCCTGTTTGATAGAAGAAGAGAATTATCCCTTCTTCAAGATCTTCATTTACGGGTGGAAGGAGGTGGTGGGCCCCACTCATTACACGATGAGAAGGACTTGACCGCCATGAATGTCTTGACATCGGCGAGCCACCAGAAGATGAGGAAGCTGACCCAGACTGAGACCAGGAGAGCTGGACCAGCCTGGTAACTGCAGGAGGCACCCAGACGGATGCAGTGGTCAAGGTGCAGCTCCATCTAGCGCTGGGTCGCACCACAGTACAAAAAAAATAATTGAATAATTAATAAAATCATAAAAAAGAAAAAAAATGGTGATACTAGGGAGTAGTGGGATGCGCAAACCCCAGCGCACTACCCCACTGCTCCCGCACCCCGTATGCCAGAGATGGCAAGGAAGGGGGATAAAAAAAAAAAAAGGATACTACCCTGAGGTACACCAGCAGACTGGCGGAATAGGGATGAATAAGCGCTGTTGTGATTTATTTGAAATAATCTGTCGGAGAGGTAAGAACAGATAATGAGAAAGTATGTAGGGGGTAGGAATTTATGGATCTTGTTTAGCAGTCATGGGTGCCAGACTCGATCAAAAGTCTGTTCTACATCAATAAAGACTCCCGAGCAGCACATTCCGCGCTCCAATGAAGACGATCATCAACCACACGATCGCATTGCTGGATAGTGTGGTTGGGATCAAGAATAGGGTACAGGCGTTTTAAGATGAGTTTGTCTACTTTTTAAACTTAAGCCAATTCTCCCAAGTACCTACTATTTAATTTTACAATCATTTCTTCATGACCGTTTCTTTTATGTCCGACAAAGCTCAGTGAACTCATCAATAAAACCAATATTTGCAGGTGTCCCTCAAGGTTCTAACCTGGCCCCACTTCTGTACCTCATATTCACAAACGAATTACCGACAAACGACAACATACTTACTGCGACGTATACTGACGACACTCCTATCATTTCGAGAGACACAGACCCTTTAAAGGCTACACTAACACTACAACAAACTCTTAACAATATACAGACATGGTGCACACGATGGAAAATTAAGATTAATCACGCCAAGTCACATGTCACATTTACTCTACGACACAAAACATGCCCTTCAGTTTACATTGACAATCACCAACCTATACCACAAACAAACACAGTAACTTATTTAGGACTTACCTGATACAGAAGGTTGACATGGGGCCCACACGTCAAGACAAAACGTAAAACGCTAAATTTCCGACAGAGATAATTATATTCTATAGTACACAGACGTTCTAAATTATCGCTCAGAAACTTAAAATATACAATTACTTACTAAAACCATATGGACTTACGCCTGCCAAATCTATGGACCTGCTAAAAAAACACAGATTAGGAAAATAAAGATAGGAAAACTTTTCAATCACAATTTTTAAGACTGGCAACGAACTCACCACTCTACGTTTAAACGAGACCATTCACACAGAACTACGCATTCCGACTGTAACGGACCACATTTATACGACTATTATAAACCCAGTTAGGAGAAATAGATAGGTAGATTTTTGGATGAAGTTAATTCATTAAAGGCGGGGTTTGGAATATTTACATTTCTATATTGCATCTCATTTGCTTATTGAATTTTTTTATTGCTATCGAGAACTATGAAACCTATTTCGAATTTGTTACCAGACTCGATTTCATCTTTTATCTGTTTAATTTATAATTGGTTAATTTCTAACTAATATCGCTTTCTTTCATTGTATTTTGTTTTACCATTAATTTCAATATTTACTAGCTTTAAGTCATGTACTATTGTATTTCTTATAAATGTAATGTAACCTCTGTATTAGTTTTAAAATTAAAACAAGTTATTGTAAGAACAGGTGATCGCTACATACTCCACTTGCAACCTCTTTGGATTGTTGAGAAATAAGACAATAAACTGGTAACCTTAACTATTATTTATATGTGTACAGTATAATTTTACCTAGTTTTCTTCTTCTACTTACAGTTTAATATCATCTCTATCTTCATCATATCTACATCTGCCTACACTCTTCATCAGCATCATCTTGTAATCGTTTATTGAATATTATTTGATTACCTTAGAATTTCTTTTGTTTATTATCCAATTGATTTATTGGTTTATTTTAATGGTCTATTATATTCCTCATTTATCTACCAACCTACACAGTGAAATACCAAAATTTACATCCGTGAAATCCAGCGTAATGTTTACAAAGTGGAAGGACGCCCATGGACAACCAGACTGTGGCCCCAACAGAAGTTTTATAAATTTCGTAAAATTTTAGTTGACCTATGGCTCTTCACATGCAAGTTTCCAATTCATAATTTTTTTTCCAATAACGAGAGACTAACATTTTATAACTTAATTTTGACAAATATTAAATAAATTGTTGAGGCTTATGGTATTTTGCCAATGTTGGGAGTTCGAACCAAGTTCAATTTCGTTAAAGTTCTCCTTTCCCGATAATCGCAAGCTTTGTATATTTGTGTACGGTGTAGAAATAATTTATTTTATTTTATATAATACCATTTATTGTTCGGCATAAACTTTGGCTGCATTCTTCTTTTATAAAGAAGTCTTTTTTTGCAATTCCAAAGCATGGCATCAGACTTTTAAACGTCGATTGCGAAAAATGCTTAACTATAGGTGGTCAACAAAGCAGTGCCGGCATAGTTATACCTTTGTAAATCATAAGTTTCAGCCATAACATGGATCTTTGAGCTAAAATCTTGGAGCTTGGTTGTATTTTTTTTATAGATATCCTGAACGTTAGATACCTATATACTAATGTTCCTTAACAAAAGTAAATAAACATTACGTTTTTTTAATCTTTGTTCACCTGAAATTATTGTTATTGAAAGTGATCAAAACTCAAAGTATTTTGAATCAAAGGGTCATTTTATTAACAAATATCATGAATAAATTCCTCCTTTTCCAACCGATCCAAAAGTCCCAAGACTCAAAGCAGTTATCAAAATATTATTTTTATTTCCTGAATTTCGAGATTTCCATGCACGAGATGAAAGGGAGTTGGAAATAAGAAGATAAGAACCGTCACAATAATTCATGATTATAATTTTGACACATATTTACCAATAAAGGATATTTGAGCTTCATGTCTATCAACATATTCAATGTTTCGTATGTTTGGTACAAGATTCATAACCATACATTTTTTATTGATCTTTAATAACTTGATTTGAATAACTCGTTAACTAGGTATGAGCTACAACTTTAAAATTTTCCGGAATATTTTAATGACACCAAAATAAGAATTAAATTAATTTAAAAAATCGGCGAAATAATTCACTTTGTATCATACTAGTACCCTGTTAAATAGCTAACGTAACTCTCATTAGTTGTCACTTATTAATTGTCAAAGGATGGAAGGACTTTATAAAATATTGTTTTTAATTACTAGTACACAGGGAATAACATGACCATATTGGAAGTTGAAGTACTCAACAAACAAAATACACAAATAACTGAAGATTATCTGGATAGTAGAATTGAGTTACAATAAAAATTTCATTTGAATTCCTTGAGAGTTTATGTTACTTTTACCTCATGAATATTCCTTATTGTATTACTGTAGTCGATTGCAGAATTGTAAATAAAACAGTAAAATTACACACACACACACACACACACACACAGAAAGAAATTTATTCAATCATGCTGCCCAAATACATCGGGTTGCTACATTACACAGCATACTGATCAATCCGTGATCGGACATATATAAATTTATAAATTACATTTTTTTGATATGATACAATATAATAGATAGCTAACATTTTTTTTTTTCATTTTTTTTCCCCACAGTATTATTTTACAATTAATATCTGTCTACAAACTAAACACAAGCTTTTCAATTTATTCCTTTTTTTTTCCTTTTTTTTTTTATAATTCAAAATAGAGAATCTTTAATCTTGGTTTGTGCATCATAGGGCTTAAGCTTATATCCAAACATTTATAAAATTTAGAGTATCGTGACCTGATAAAGGTTTAATTTAACTATGAAATATCGTTACATTTCCTCACTTTATTCCTTTATTTAAACGAAATACGCCGAAAATGTTAAAGGACGATCTAAAGTTATGCCATTCAAAGTTCTTTGAAATTTTATTTTGTTGTCCATTAAGCTGAAAATTGTGGAAGTTTCTTCTTGCGTTTTGGAAAGGAAAGTATGATACCCTTCGTTTTGTGATCATTAACTGCAATATTAAACTTTGTTTAGCTCGTCTATAATCCTTAGGCATGCCAAGCTACTACTTGTGATAGATTATCACATCAAAAGTGTAACTGCTTTAAAGCGTTTGCGTTCTAAATTATTGCTCAGACAGAAACTTAACGTATACAATTACTTACTAAAACCCATATTGACTTACGCCTGCAAAATTTATGGACTGGTAAAAAGACACAGATTCAGAAAATACAAACTTTTCAACCACAATTTTTAAGACTGGCAACTAACGTACCACTCTACGTTTCAAACGAGACCATTCTCACCTACCTACGCATCCCGACTGTAACAGATCACATTCATATTACTTCCAAACGGTTTCACAATGGACACGCTAAATGGACATTTCAATAAATTTATACGACAGATGGCAACACATGACATTCCTGACCTAACTCAGCGTAGACTGAATCCTAATTTTATAAAATAATTTGCTAAACGTCAGGAGGATGCACCATTAGGAGGATGCTATCTTCCTCATGCCAACTCATGTCATGCCTGGATAGAACTTCTACTTTGCTGGTTGTACAGTACATATACTGGTGCAAATAAAAAAGAATGAAAGATAAAAAAATTTAATATAATCAAAATAGAAATATTTTGATTATTTTTTAGCTAGGGAGGTTCTGTCAATACTTTTCAGAGTATATTGTTAATTTTATTAGAGACCCCCATAGACCCATATGATTTTCTTTGAGTGCCCCATAGACCCATATGATTTTCATTACCGTCTGATAAAAGTCGATGACGGTTAATGCTATGATCTGAATCGTAGCTACGCAATAATGAATTATTAGTCTGTTGTTTTGTCAAAACACGTTGAACTCCTGATCGAATTTAATCTGAGATACTTCGGAATGGGCACACGTGCATTAAGATATTTTCATTCTCATTTAGCTCTGTACTCCTTAAAACTATTCAAGGGAGATGTAGGTTTTAACATCGAATGAACGATTCCAGGAATAACAAGAGGAATGTAACTTTCTCGGTTCACTTAATATCAAGCTGAAAGGATTAAACCCTAACAGAGGAGCGGATACCAAGGGAAAAGTTTAGAGGTTTTGCACATTGCAGAGTTCTATCTACATAGGCGCTGAAGAGTAGAGAGTATTTTGTTAAATATTCTTGAATTTCTGTTCGGTCTTATTTTCCTTGATTGCTCACTTGTTGAAGTAAACATTTTAGGCAACTTATTGTATGATATAGTAATCAGAAATTAATGTTTTTATTGATAGTAGTTTAAATGATATTTTTAAGGACTATTTAAAATCATTATTGATGAGTTAGAGTTTTTATTAGTTATTATATAGAATGAATATACAACCATCATATTGAATTTTATTTAATTACATATATTATTGAATTTTCGTCAATTATTTTACATGTGTTATTGAATTTTAATTAAAATTGGCCAGTTAGGCTATAGTATTGCATTAAATTAGGTAATTATTGTAACTAAAGATTATGATTAAATTAACTAACTAAATAATAAATTATTTCTTTTAAATATTATATTTTCACAAGATTACCTTATTTAATTTAGATCTTTCTTTATCAAGTCATATTTTCAATGTTCCACATAATTTTAAAATTATTTACATAGATCTTATTTTATTTTATTTAGATTTTTTTATTATTATCATGCCTTGTTTTATTCTCATCATTGTTTTCTTAAGCCGGAAGGACGTTGTATGACAAACGGAAAAAAATAACTACTTACAGATTGATATTTTCCTAGTTCTGCACCCAATTATTACATTCCACTACTTGTCAACTCGATTATTATTATACTACTTTTTCTTAACATAATATAAACGAAATATTGTTGAATTGACTAATACTCTCAAGTTAATGTATAACATTAAATTTGTTTACAATATAAGTAATAATTTAGGGTGGATACTAAAAATAAACTCGGAAGACGTAATAAAATCAACACGATAGGATGTTTTAGTTCAGATTCCCTTGTTTAAGGGGTCAATTATCTTGTTTTCACGAACGTTGATTAAGAAGTGTTCGATAGATTTTCTTCCTCCATGTTACTTCCTTGATTAGTTTTACTGTTAGAGTATTTTTAACCTTTTTAAGTTTATTTTTAAAAATATGCAATTAAAAAAAAATTTCATAATGGGAACAGCATGACCGCAAAAATCATCGTTCTGAAAACAAAGACATTAAATAATAAATTTAGTGATGAGTCTATTAAATCTTCATGATTTTTTTTTCATTTTACGAACCATCCTAAACAGTCAATGAATATAGTGATAGAATAATATTGAAATATGAATATATAAATACACTTATAAAATTTGGAGTGGTAAGGCACTGTACTACTAACTCTAAGCACCCGGGTTCGAATTTGGCTGTAGCAGATAATTATTTATTCTGTTTATTTATCTGTAGCCGTGTGTAAATCCAGTGGGTTCAGGAGCCCTCTGAGAATCACCCTGCCTCATAAACTGGGTACCCTTAATTGGGAAAAAAATCTGACGTTCTAATGTGATTCTGACTAAATTACTTTTTTACACAGTGGTCTAGAAACAGTAGTTCCTTACAAAGTACTGAACCCCTGACCCTTAATGGAATGTAGATGTACGAATTTA
Source organism: Halyomorpha halys (assembly GCF_000696795.3). NCBI lineage: Eukaryota > Metazoa > Arthropoda > Insecta > Hemiptera > Pentatomidae > Halyomorpha > Halyomorpha halys. The sequence continues at coordinate 419,065 of NW_027106140.1, read as the reverse complement.
TTAATTATAAAATTATGCAGAAGTTAAGAAATATAACTAAACTTAACAAATATGAAAACGAAAATTACTAACTAAACGTAAACAATATGATATTAAAATATTGTAAAATACTATTTCGAACTAATTTAATAATCGCTGAAATATCTATTAATACAAAAATAAAATACTAAGGTATTCTCGAGGCATATAAAAACTGATTAAATTGTGTAAATGATAAAAACTATAATGGTTCATTTTTTTTTATTATTTATTTATTGTAATTTAGAACTGTACAAAATAATACAACCGGTAAATATGTAGTATGTTTCATATACACTTGAAAATCTTGGGAAGGAACCACCCATTGGTGGTACTTCAAACATTAATTTAAACTAGAAGGTC
>NW_027106140.1:411653-417053 GCF_000696795.3 Halyomorpha halys | reverse complement strand
TTTGTCCGAGGGATATCTTGTTCGGTGCCACCTCCCTCTTGCCCGACGTTTTTCTGTTAATAATTGGTTCATTTTAAAGACAAAATTAGTAACATAATGAGCATAATAAAAAAATGTTTTTCACTGATCAATAATGTTTCTAAGCGGCAGCTAGAAAATAACATTAAAAGCACTATTATTAAAAAAAATATCATTTCTGATTTTTATCCATGAAAATTCTTTCCGATAAGTTTTAATTTAAAGAATTAAATAATGAAAGCAACTTATATCGAGCAGAAATTCATGTATGTTAAACAAAATACTTTCCACTAGTGCGCCTGTGTAGACAGAGCTCTACAATATGCAAAACTTCTAAACTTTAAGGGCTCAGAAATTAAGGCTGTGACCAGATTTTTTGATTTACGGCACATTCTGAAAATTGAAGTATGCCCATTCTGTCATAATTATTAAATCGATAAAAAATAAATACTTTTTTTTTCGCAGTACTCTGTGATATCAGATCCGTAAAAAAATGATGTATGTTCCTCTCCCATAACGATCAAAAATTAAAAGTGATCTCTTTCTAACCCTAATTTAAATTTAAAATATATATATATTTTTTTTTTCGTGAACGGGTTTTCCATCTTCTTTTTTTAAAATAATCTATAAGTTTTAATATAATTAAGTTTATGACCTCCTCAGGAAACATATTTTTTTATAATAGTTTCATGTGCCCTCCATGAGGTGTAGATAGTTGACCGTAGATTAATAATTGGAGTAAATGTTCGAGCGTGTGGTCAGTAAAAAGGAACATAAATAAACAAAAATTATTTATTTATGCATGAAACGTCGACATGAATAAATCATTTTTTTATTTATTTATGTTCTTATTGCTGATCACACCCCTGGCCATCTCAAATTAAAACCTCTATGGATCTCCAAGGCTGACTGCAACCCCATCTAAAAAAAAGTGATAATCGCTATTCGCAGATATTGTTCCACCCTTCGCTACTGACAATGTTTCATGAATCTCTTTGCCCCTCCACCCCTTTTTTTACTCATGAAAATTTTGTTGAAGGTTTTGCTTAGTTTAAATTGGTGATAAATTATCAAATTATTGGTTGGAATCCGGCCAGTGGTGATTGACTTTTATTTCACAGCGGTCCCAATTAAATCTTGTGCCTCAACTCTGGTTAAAATAGCTTGGTTACGTCTATAAAACTTACCCTATATGTCAGGAATGATAACAAAAATTGTAAAATTAGATTAGGATTTCTACTTTCTATGTTTCAGGTGTTTATTTATGTGAATTATTTACCGCAAATCACTGGTATCTAAAATATGTGCAACAAAAATTCAGACATTGCCGAAACAGGTATCCCATATAATAGAGAAAATGAAATAGCCAAAAAATGTTTCTATTATTTTCAAATTACCAGTTTTTTTCAATCAAAACACCAATAATTTAATTAGGAGTAAAATGTAAAAAACATTTACCTAATATGTTGTTTTTCATAGCTTTTTATTCTCTAATTTCATCTTCTGATTAAGTTTAAGTTTCTGATTGATTAACTTCTTTCTGTATCGGAATTAACCTTATACCTTACCTAAAAAGGTAATCATCACTTATAACCTAAAGCTCGGAGGAAAAAAAAATCATTTTTTTCACCGCACTTTTTAATTAATTTCATAAAACTACATATATTCCAGTTAAAATTGATGTCAAGCTCAGTTAGAGGGAATAAAAAATGGCAGCTGTATCAATACGTTAAATGAACTAATTTTTCATTCGAAGATTAATATCTTTAAAATTACCTACAATCCTATGAAGCCTAATAGGACATAATTTAAAGTAGAGTAAATTCTCTAAATCTAGAGCTCTAACAAAGCTGTTTACTTTATATTTGCTATAATAAATTGATTTATAGGTGTTCGGAAAAAATTTCAAATGCAATATTAATATTCTTATGGAGATATCATAAAAAACTATTACTCCAACGAGGATTAATGATATAAACTACTTGATAATACATTGAACTGTCTTTAATTTAATTTGCTGTCGGACCTTTGTAGGTCCAATGGTTCCTCAGATTTAGTTTTTTATAAATCAATCATTATGTCAGAACAACTAGAAATCATCATCTTGTTAATTTATCTTGGCAAAAATCATAAAAACTACTACTACTACAAAGACAAATGTCAATACTAACTCTATAGTACATTAATCTAGCTTTAAATAATTTTTCAGTATGTTTTATGAAATATTTATATTTTTAAAAAATCTGTAACTCGGAAACCATTAGGTGTAAACAACTCTAGTAGGTCTCCTAGTTTCAAAAAAGTACTATCCTTCAAAAGGATGTTTTATTGCGTTTTCTAGTATTTTAGGTAGTTGCAAAGATATGGAGCTTCGAATAATATTTTTTTTTTTTTTTTGGCAGACTCACCCATTTTGACTTGCAATTTATGTTTATAGGACATATGCTATCTGTAGTTTTTATTAAAGTGATAAAAATTGGGAGGATATAACTGACGTTTTTCTCCTCTTTGGTTTTTATCTTATGCAATATTTGAAGTTTTCCCTGCAAGTGTAAGCTGCAGTCCCCAGTAAGAATGATCTGTTAGATTTCAAATTTAAAAAAATTCATCACGATTAATTTTCAGGAAATCCCTTATTTTAGGCAATTTAAAGTCCTCATGGAGCTGGAACTTTAAATATTGTTTTTTTTTCTAAGTAGAATTTAATGAAAAAAGAAGATACATTTTCATCCGCGAGATATATTATTAATATTTCTGTCTTTCTGATGTTCCTTCATAGTATTTTTATCGATGTTATCCGTAATATATATGAGAAAAAATGTTTTTATTCAAACAATTTTTTTTATTATTCAGCTCGGAAAACAGGGGAATGAAAAAAAATCCCAGAATACAAGATACCATTATTCAAATACCGAATTGGCAAGTTAGCTGTCTTTTATGTAATTTATTAAATTCACAAAGATTATCTATATAAAAAAAAATTAAGTATTATTTATTGGTATGAAAATTATGGAAATGTCAGAGAGATTCGAATATTAATAAATAATTTGAAAAATTATATTTAAAGTCAATAAAAATTTTTCACCTTTGATTTTTTTTTTGCAGATATTGAAGGTTAACTGGTGAATATTTGGGTTAAATATACACTTTGATATCACTCTTTTGCGTTATGCGGATGTATCTTGAAATACAAGATTTTTTTCACTAATTAGAAAAAAGCATTAATATTTAATTGTATAGGTATCGGCCTTGCTGTTAATTTTGAACCTTTGGTGAAAGCTATGTAAGAAATGCGCGTTATAATCAAGAACTCCCTTGAAATTCATTACAGTGTCTCCATTAATTATTTATTTGAAAACTAATCTACTGATACTACTACTACTTGAGAAAGGTTTAAAGTAATTTCGTATAATTTTAAAGAAAGGACTTTTGTGATCTAAGTCCAGAAGTATCCTTGAAAAGTTACTGTTCTAAATGGACTTTATAATTTATTGGTGTCTCATGCTTATAAAGGTATGATATTTTTGAAAGTCAAAATTAATTGAGTGAATAAGACCTCAAGGTGTACAATTGATAATATATTTTTTACGCTTAAGAATTGAAATAATTGTGAAATTTGATTCAGGCAAAGGTAGTTAGTAAAAAAAAAATCTTAGACCCTCTTCAAACTGAGCATATGTGTGGAAACGCGACGAATATCCATGTTTCGTCACTTTGAGTTCCCTTTTTCTCTCAATGCACTCAGGCAACCTACTACCACACACTGTAAGGCGATTCAGTCTGTTCAGTTTTTATGTTAGCCTCTAATTGACTGAGTATTTTACAAGTTATAATATATGATAGTCCGTATTATTACTATAATTATTGCGGAAAAGAAACATCGAAAGAATGTTTCACTTTCTTTTTACTGAAAGAAACTTTCTGTCATGTAATTCTAGCTACTGAGAAGTAAAAAATACGAACTATATGTTTGAATTTTTCTAGCGAAAAAATCAAACCTTTACTAAATTGGCATAAAGGATAGAAGTATACAAATTTTAGAGTTGAAAGTTAAAGCTTAAATATAGAAAGGTTGAAGCGTTGGCCAAAAAATTGACTTTATAGTAGTGTAGTGCTGTACCCAAGGAGTGGGTAGAACTGTGGTAAGACATTATGCTACTAATTCCAATGTCCTGGGTACGAATTCGGCTGTAGCAGATAATTATATAGTAAATTTTATATTATTTTAGAACCAATAATTTTTTTTCAATAATTAACTATTTGAATATTTTTTTTTTTAATTTAAAACCATTTGAACTATGAAAATGGCATAGTCTTTTCTTGGAATCCCTTTCAGAAATGTACATATATGCCTTAAGTATCATTATTAATTATCATTCAAAAAAATAACTGTAAAAATTTGCTGTGTTTTTGTAAGTAATAAGAAATAGTAAACCAACAAAAATAAAAATAACTTGATGATACTCAATGAACGATTCACAAAATAATAGGTTCAAATGACTACATTTAAAATTACTGTTTTCAGAGTTCTCTCCCTTTGGTTTTGGTTATAAAAAGTAACACATATCCTCTGCAGTTTAAAAATTATAGTAAATAATTTTACGAATAGTTGAATAGTTTCTATATTCTGGGACAAGAACTTGTTTATTTTCTTTCATGTTGAGGGTCACTGAGGGACCAATGTGTCAACTGCCCCTTAGAGGGTCAGTATATTGATTAATTTCTTTTTTCCTTTTGAAAATTTTCTATCCTGCCTGGAACTAATATTTTTATTTTAGTATCTCTGAGATGGTCATAGTATTGAAATTGATGTTATAAGATATTTTTCTTAAAATATAATTATAAATATAAAAAATCAAAAAGTATTTATAATATCTTTTTTAAAAATTGATTTTATTATGATGTTGAATGTTTATAGTATTTCTTTTCCATATGCAACCTAGGGGAAGGAAAATAGAGAGGAGGACATTGTATTTTTACTTAACCTTACAGTATGGTGATATTACAAATTTATAATATATTTTATTATTTCACTAAACTAATAATATTTAATTATTATATTATTTATTTTATACTCTTGGAACATTAAGAAAAATTTTATGATTTATTCAACTAACTTTTATTTTATACGTGTTTCTTAAGCCTTTTGTAATACATGTTAATCATATTATTTATTCGTTACAATAATTCATATACTTACTTTCTATGATTGAACGTGGTGTCAATCCTCAAGACACAATATTCTCTCAAACATTTTACCTACTACTAAATTATGGAGTAAAATAACTTTGTTGTACATTAAATACCTTCTTCAACTTTTAAATCATTGAGATGATTTTTTTTTTACTTTATGGTTAATTTCGTATTTTATATATATATATA
>NW_027106140.1:410179-411498 GCF_000696795.3 Halyomorpha halys | reverse complement strand
TAACAATTTTTTTTTTTTTAATATCTTTATTGAAATTTAGTGCTGTATATCATATATTACATTCAGTAAGTTTGATCTTAGTTAAAATGGAGTGTTAAAGGCGTAGAGCTACTACCCATTGGTAGCACTCAAAATTAACAATGTTAAAAAAGAAAAATTATCAATAGGAATACAACTTTATTTCCAATAATAAATACATTTTTCTTCATTTATTACTCTGATATTGATATCCGAAGACGCTTTGAAGATTAAATTCCTGGATTAGAATGAAAATAATAGGTCGAGTAAAGGGGAACCAAGACCATATCCGTGGCCCAGACCGGAATACCCATAATAACCTGGGTAACCCAAACCGTAGGAAGTGTATGGGTACGCACCGTAGCCACCATAGTACAATCCTGTCTTACTGGGGGTTTCTTCGGAAGCGAAGGCTATGGCAAATAGGGCCACGACGAGAACGAGCTGTAAATTAAATTGTTGATTTTATAAATTTTAATAACATCGCATAAAAATCGCAATTTTAAAACGTACCATAGTTCTGTAAGAAGCCATTTCTGATGGTTGAATGGAAGCCTTATTGATGTCCTCTGCCGGGCATTTCTCTTGTCGATAATATATATAGCAGATATCTCGAACACTATCTATCCTCCTCATTAAGTCAAGTTTGTTGACTCCGAAATGAGTCATAATTTAGTTTTATTTACGATAAATAGGGTTTCCTGTAGATCCTATACAATATTTCGACAGTATTATAGTATACCTACATGTGTACATACTAGACATTAAAAATTACAAAAAAAAGTTAGTAGAGACCATGACCCGATTCTCATTAGAATTAGAGAAAATTATTATTTTGTATGATTTTGATCCACGTTTTTATTAAATTGAAAGCGGTCACTAATAAAATATTTAAAGTAGTTATGATCCCACTGCAACATCGTAAAGTAGATAAAGCCATATTTAAAAAAAAACGGTTTAGCTTAATTAAATCTATTGCAAGCCATAAAGGTGGGCAAAAATTAATATTTTTTTATGAATCATACTTTGTAATTATTTTTCTCAGCCTCTTGTTGCGCTCTTTTTATTTCGAAGTAACTGGGTATTTTTTTATGATTATTTGTATTTTTATATGAAAGGAAAATGCATTATTAGGTAATAATGTGTAGTTTTAAGGTATTTTCGTTAAAAGATGACATTTTACAATTGTATATAATTCATCCCTTTCAAAAATAAAGTTTTTTTTGTTAAATTTAATCTTTAGATCGTACCCTAGACCATGTTCTGCATAATTTTAAATAATACGGTCACTTATTTATATA
>NW_027106140.1:399889-410119 GCF_000696795.3 Halyomorpha halys | reverse complement strand
TTCTAAAAACATAGCAGCTTATGAAGTACTTAAATGACCGGCGTTATTCAAATCAGATTGTGAGACTTGTTGTTTTTATAACATCATCTATATTAGAATAATTTTATTGGTTTTATGAAAGTCATTGTAGTGAATAAAATTAATTCCAAATCAGTGATAGTTTGAAAAACAACCGCTCGTCGAAGGGTCATCAAACCTACCAGGAACTATCCATTATCACCAAGATAGCTAAAGCTTCATTAGTTTCGGACTTCAGTAGCTGTTTGATCGTTCCTTTCTTCAACTGTAGGTAGCAACTAAGAAATGTATCAAATATTTAATTTTAATATCAATCTACATTATCAAACAGTTTACAAACTAGCTTGTTTCTTGTTTTTCACTTCAAATGGTTCAGCGAAAAATGTATGTAGACTTTAATAAAATTATATATAATTGTTATCACTTATTTAACGGAAAACACTGGAAAGCTTAATAGATGCTGAATTACAGGAACTTCTTTTCATGACACTTTTCTAATATGAATGGATCTATAAATCATACATTTTCGAGTATTCCATTTCTAAATCTATCACTGCCGGTTCCTTTTTTATAAATCGCGGAATATATTTTTACATTTGTTTATAATTAAAAAAAATCCTAGGCATTTAATATTTGCTCATAATTTATCTTAGACGTCCTAACCAATCGTAGATTAAATTCACTAAAATAAAATGATTTACTAAAGTGGAGCCATCGGGTTATATAAATGCTAAAATGTAAAACATGTAACAAAATTTATTGTGAACAAAATATAATCATAAATAGGTATTTACATAAGTATTTTATGGATTGACTGTGAAGTTGGTATTCGAATATATCGGATCTTGGTTTTGAGTTGGTCAGTTATTGGACTTGCTTTTCTCTGCTTAGTGGAGGTAGGAGTAGCCAAGACCGTGGTAGCCGACGCCGTGGTAGCCAAGACCGTATCCGTAGCCCAAGCCGGAGTAACCAAGACCAGAATATCCCAAACCATGGTATCCGTAGGAAGAGTATGGGTAGGCGCCGTAGCCGCCATAGAAGACTCCTCTCTTTCCGCGGGCTTCTTCGGCAGCGAAGGCTACGGCGAAGAGGGCCACGACGAGGACGAGCTGTAAATTATATTCTATATGTTAGTTTATGTTTATATATGTGATAATATATTTATGTTTGCATTTAAATTTAATTTAAAAAATACTAATAACATAAATATATGTAATAATACATATTATTAGAAATATATTTATATTAGATATTTATTTTAGGGTTTTGTTATATATTATTAAAATATGTAAAACAGAAACTAATAACGTCAAAATTTACCAGAGTCTTGTAAGATGCCATTGCTGGTTGTTGATTGGAAGACTTGGAGATTTCCTATAACAACTATTTTGGTTGTGTCCTTTATATAGGCGCCCAATCTGGATCACCTTGCTGACACTTCGATCAGCTGGTGGGTTGGGTGTGTTGACTCTTCAAAATACTGACTTGAGGGGAAAAAATGTCTTTAGTGTAAAACTGATTGTATATCGCGTGCGTTTTTTTATTTTTCTGTTTGATCATTCGTCATTTGTATTAAATTGTTTTTATTTGGATAGTAAGGTATTAATTATACTTTTTAAATAATAGATTAATTAATAGCCGTCAATTGTATGTTAGAATATAATATTTCCATAAAGCAAAAAAAGTGAATATATACAAAATAATTCGGTACCTTTATTACTCTTCTATACAGTTTTACTTTATGTGCATGGTTGGGAAATATTATCTCTTGACTAAAAATTAAAAAAAAAAGAAAGTTTTATGGTTAGTAGTAAAGCTCAACCGCCAGGTTTAGTCTTCTACACGAATTAAGAATACACATTCTATGGAGGCTGAATATGCCCCAACAGAGTATCCTTACCCTAAAGTCGATCTATAGCTGATGTAATAAAGTTGTAATTATTTTCCACAGCTGGACTCGAACCCGGGCTTAACATTAGGTAATTGTATTCAATTTTTTAGTCATTGTTTTTTTGTATCTTTATTCTCATTATATACATAGTCATAGACATTTTCGATCCTTGATAAAATATTTAATTTTTATTTTTTTACTCGTCTATTCATTGTTGAATGTTTGTACTCATAAGTATAATAAAGCATTTATTTTCGATGACTCCCTATCTATTATTTCCCATGAAAATATATTAATGGTTTTAATTTTAAAATAAAAAAAAATATATAAAAATGTAAAAATGGAATTGTTGTATTATTTAGTTATAAGTTGGCCAGTTCACAAGTAAAGGTTCACACCTAGACCCATCTTGGTCCTTCGGGCTGGATAATGTACATATTCAGCCTCCATAGAATGTGTATTATTAATTCGTGTAGGAGACTAAACCTGGCGGTTGAGCTTTACTACTAACTATAAAACTTTAGTTTTTTTAACTATTAGTCAAAAGATAATATTTCCCAACCATGCACATAAAGTAAAACTGTATAGAAGAGTAATAAAGGTACCGAATTATTTTGTATATATTCACTTTTTTTTGCTTTATGGAAATATTATCTTCTAACATACAATTGATCCCAGTGCCTTGCCCATAGAGGTTGTATTCATTTTTTTAGTCATTGGTTTTTTGTATCTTTATCATCAATGAAGCATTTATTTTCAATCACTCCCTATCTATTATCTCCCATGAAAATATATTAATGGTTTTAATTTCAAAATAAAAAAAATATATAAAAATGTAAAAATAGAATTGTTGTATTATTTAGTTATAAGTTGGCCAGTTCACAAGTAAACGTTCATACCTAGACCCATCTTGGTCCTTCGGGCTGGATAATAAACATATTTTAAACTTGTGACCTCCATTAAATGATACTATGGTAATGTTTAATGCAATTATTAGAATTAAATAAACACATGGCAGATATACACAGCTAAATGTTTAAAAGATATAAAAGAATGTTGTAAACAAATTATTCCAACCACTAATGATAAGATATGTGCTGACAGATTAGCACTGTAACTCTGATTAATGTGTTTCTAAATCAATTAACCAGGACGATGCCTGATTGTCTTGATAGCCGTTTTGGATCATAGACCACTAACAGCTCCAGTCCTCCAGCCACAGCTTGTTGAGCAAACTGAACCTGGACAAAGGAAAGGCTCTTACATGCGACAAGGACCCTCAACCACAGCGCGGCCTCAGTGACATGAAAGCCCTGTGGTGGATTATCTTTACTGTTCTGCGGTGACGTTATGTTAAATTTTAGTATGGTTATTGCTTGTTTTAGAATGCATTTTGTTTCTTTATTAACTTAATAATGATTCACTGACGGTTTATTTTGTCTAATACATTTTAGAATATATCCTATGAAAACCATAATAATGAGGGCAGGCGTGTGAAAATTAGATTTAATGTCAAGCTAAAATAAAAGCTAATTTTTAGCTCTATTTCAGCAAATATCGTACAAATCCTACGAAGAAGGTCATAATAAACTATTTTAAAATTAATATAACCAGGTTCATTTTGATTATTTACAGTCGTTTTTTGTTTAAATTTTCCTAAGATATCAAACTTTTATCAAGAAATTGAACTAATTTTCCACACACAAATCATAATGTAATAAGATGTTTTAAATTTCTAAGCTATTTATAATTAATTATCGATAAAGTTAACAAAATATTTTTCAAAATAAGTATTTTTTGCCTACAGAGCAACATAAAAATGTATTTCTTGTAGTATTTTACAAGATTTTAACCCTATTTTCTTTTGTTGAAAATATATCATCTTGAGATAATTATGATGTATATTATTAAAAAGATGCCTATTATAGCTCGAAATGAAGTTTTTTTAAACTCATATGGAAATAGTTTACAGAAATTTAAAAAAAAAAAATTATTATTTCTCTTTTTTTTGAAAAAGATTACTCGTGTAGAACTAAACACACAAAGCCCTATAAGGGCTCAGCGTTTAAGAAATATGCCCTACTTTAAAAATATCGTATGATATTTTTCGTGCTCTAGGTAGTGTACCATAGGCCGGACAATATTCAAATGGCCGTTATTATTTATTGTAGCGGCTTTAAGATAGAAGGCGTGAATTTTTCATTTCAGGCTTATGGTCATTTTATACGCCCAAACCTTAGCATGAAACAATTCACTTTTTTTGTGTGTTATTGATGTGTCCTGTTCAGAAAAATAAATGGTAGATTAATATAGTTCTCTTCAGGTATAAAAACTGTATAAAAAATAAGGATTACAATTTCGATGGCTGAGTTATTACTAGTGTGATCTCTAAAACTACTACTCCGCATTTTCAAAATAATAAAAAATCTATACTTTCTATACATGTTCTATGTAACATAGGAAGTATATAAAACAGAAAAGAACAGCTTCTCCATTTTTTTCTAATTACACTTCGTTTTTTGACGAGATAATCTGATTGCTTATCAGATAGTTATGTCTTGACATTTTGTTTCTCTAACATATTGGTGTCGCTTAGAAATATCTGGTCGCACCAGTCAAAGGCCTCTAACTTCGTGATATTAATGACGTCAAAACATAAAATCTGATATCTTGGCAGGAAGAGATATCACTTCTAAGTAATAGTCATATTACCATGTTTTGCCGAAATTTGCAAGTACTGAGGTTTACCCAATCTTTGTAAAATTGGAAATAATATCGAATTACAGGTAGCGGATTTTTTCTTCTTTTTTTTCTTTAAGTTCAGAATTATTGCGTAAAAAATTGAGCAAAACTACGCAAGATAAGGTAATTTGCCATGAAGGAGATTCCAAATGTTAGGCGGGAAATCCTTGAAGCCTCTATGGAGGAACTGAATCCCATGAGGCAAACAAATCAACCTCATCCTATCTTTAGTAGGCCATCCATCAACCGGGCTTGTATTAGCTAGGCATCTCACTATTATATCAGGTTTTTTATTGTGCTAGTGAGTAGGAACGGGCAATAATTCATTCCAAATGGAATACTTCTGTGAAATTATTCGTTTAGAATACGATAATTCAATCTCCAGGCGAAAAATATAAAAATACAGTGTGAAATTCTGTTTTTTTTTATTCCTCAACTACCGCTGATTTTTTTTTTTTTTTTTTTTTTTATAAAAAAATACCATAAATCAATTATTTACAACTTTTATATTTTGAGTACAAATATGTAGTTTGGAAAAAAACAAAACAAAGTGCATTCGGTTTTTATTTGTTCTGAAGCTTTTCTAAATAACATATTTGTAAAACCCTAGTCTGTGCGCATCACATAACTTCAACATACCACTTAACTTTCAGTTTGTTTTTTTTATTAAATTTATTAAACAGATCGGCCTCTTGGGTCTTACATGGTTGATAATTTTTTTTTAAATTGATAAGGGGGGTATAGTCTCGTACAAAAGACACCCCCTAACTATATACAAGGTTATAATTAAATAAATAGATAAAAAATAATGTTGCTTAGTAAAAGAGAAAAGCAAAATTAATAAGAAAAATAACGACATTCGTAGACCTAAAGAAACAAATAATTTCCATCTAATGGGTAAAAAAACAAAACACAAGTTAATTTGAATAAAAGATGAGGAGATAAAAAAAAAAGAAGTAGTGTGAATAATAGAATTAGTAACAGAATGTCATGCAGCAGCTTGGGCTTCAGTCTTCCGGTCAAGATTTGGTTTCCCAAGTTGTAGGTCACTGCTGCTTTAACTGGCGGTAAATGGGAGTGGAAAAATTTTGAGTTTAAATTAGTACTTGCTCGTCCCAGAACAGATATTACTTAATTATTCGCTGTTTCAATACTTACCTACATTAATATTCCAAATGAGTCGTTCAATTGCCAGATCGACTGACTCAAATATCTGCACTTTACAGTAAACTGCTTATACTAATATTTCACCAAGGAATATTAACATTTTCTGTTTTGGGACAGTATGGTAAAAATATAAAAATGTAACGGTTAGCTAAAATTTACGTTTTGCTCTTACCCATTTATTTATTCAATGCTAAATTGTAAAAGCATTAATATTGAAAATATTAAGAATGATTTAATGGATTTAATTATCTTTTCAATGGAATGGTTACGGTCTAATAACTAGTTCGACATGACATCAGTTATCAGACTGGTGAAATGGAAAAACTAACTACGTATGCGCCTAACGATGAACTCATGTTACAACTCGTGTATTTACGCGTTTTCTTCATTCTCCATTTTTTCCTAAGACTTTATTTGCTACATATGTTTTTCTAAAATCTTTCCAATGGTATACATTACAAAATTATATTATTATTATTTCAGGAAATTTATTTTCAATCTAAAAAACAAAAAAATGTTTTCTCTTATTTCCTAAATTTGATCATCAGATACTTTCATACTTTATATTTATCTTCTTTTTTTAAATAGCTAGCTATCACAGATATACAAAATTAAAGTTACTTAAGATGAAGATTTTTTGAAAAATCCTCATTTAAGTTCTTTCATAGTACTTCAATAAGAATAAGAACTATCGGATATTATGATACTCTTGATTTTCCATAGTTTAATCAGAATCATCGGAGCGATTTTTAAAGCAAATCCTAAAAAAATAAAATCAATTCTATAAAGTGGCACTTCTGGTTTATCAGTTTTAACAACAATATCACTATAACATACGCCTACTCTAAATATGAAATACCAGTTTTGTACGAATTTCAGTTTGAGAGCTTCACACATAAATATTAACGTAAAAAGGCATAAAGCTATTGGAAACTCGAGTGTAAAAAAGTTATGATAAAAATAAACTTAATTTACGCATGACACTAAGTGATTTTTCTTTCGATTACCTGTATCTGTGTTTTGAGTGGTGTTTTAGTTTCCTAAAAAACAAAAACAAAATCATTAATAATTGGAATATGATCAACAAAACTGAGTTTTAAAATTTATTTAGTTTTGGTTTTTTTAAGTTTACGTTCCAGGGACATTCATCCGCGAAAGAACTGTTTTAATGACTGGAACACACCCACCGGCTGGACGAATCATCAGCAAGGTGATCCAGATTGGTCACATATAAAAAGGGACAACCGAAACAGTTGGTTATAGGAAATCTCGTCTTCCAATCAACAACCAGCAATGGCATCTTACAAGACTCTGGTAAATGTTGATGTTATTAGTTTCAGTTTAAAATATATATAACTAAATCTTAAGATAAATACACATGTTTAGTTAAATACACATAGTTATAAACATAATGGTAATATTAAATATTGTTACAGCTCGTCCTCGTCGTGGCTCTCTTCGCCGTAGCCTTCGCTGCCGAAGAAGCCCGCGGTAAGAGAGGAGTCTTCTATGGCGGTTACGGCGCCTACCCATACTCTTCCTACGGATACCACGGTTTGGGATACTCTGGTCTTGGTTACTCCGGCTTGGGCTACGGATATGGTCTTGGCTACCACGGCGTCGGCTACCACGGTCTTGGCTACTCTTACCTCCACTAAGTAGAAGAAAAGAAGTTCAATATCTAGCCTATCCTAAACCCGAATCTGGTGTATCATCAGATATCAATTCTACAGCCCATCCATAAAAAACTATTTGTAAATATTTATTTAAGTACGTTTCGCAATAAAATCTTTCTCACACTATATCTGTCTTCTGTTATCAGAATTTTTCCTTCCTTACCAAAAATGTATTTAAATAGTACTTATTTATAATTATCCATTTAACCACAAAATCAATTATTTAATACGATTAAAGAAAATTATTTTAAATGCAAAATATTAGAATTAATTTAAATTCAACAATAATTCGACAATGAACAAAATACGAAATTCTTAGATCTGAAGTGCGTTTTGAATTTCCTTCGCATATTGAAATTTAAAAATAAAAACAGTTTTATATCTAAAAAAAATAAGCCAAATAAATTCTCCATATTCTAAATTTTAAAATAAATAATAATTACAAACTATGCATTTTATGTTTTACTTATTTAAATAAGGAATATAAAACATTTATTTCATATATATTCTACCGTCTCATTTCAAATATTTAATCGAGGTGCATTATGCCTATTACTAAGTATACTATTCTAAGTATTACCATTGAAATATTTTCTTTTTTTGACCCATTTACTCTTAAACTCATATCATAAAATAAAAAAAAAAATGGTGGTAATACTGTGCCCATGTCACTCACTGTATACTTCTTACTCTACTTATTTGAGGATTGGAGGATTCCTGTTGAAGTTAATTTTGAACAATTTTATTTTTTATTTTCTGTTACTAAAAAAAAGTGTGTTTGAGGTTTTTTCCTCCAGGAACTAAGGAATATCAACTTAATCCTTGACAGTACTCTCAACTCTCTTAGGACAGTGGTTTTCAAACTTGGTTTGTTTTCTTGTCGGGCTAAACGTTTGTAACCTCCGTTATACCTGTCTTAGATACGTAATTACAGTTTCGTACGGCTTTTAGTTTTTGAACTATCCTGTTCACACAAACCATTTGGCGAGACTTGGCTTTATAGACTTTGAAAAGTTTATTTCTTACAGAAAGTCGAATTTCGTGATTGCAATACTTCCTCTTATTTTATAGACCAAATACCAAATAATATTCTGCTTCTAATTATTGAACAAATCGTTCTTTTGTGTGTATTATACTGTGTGTAATGTGTACCACTGATTTGCTTGAATAGTAGCAAATCTGATATATATATATATATATATATATATATGAAAACAATTCAAGACTTTTTTTAACTTAGTAGCAATTTTGAGTTAAAACATTCCCACATTAGATTCATCATCAAGTGTACTCATTTTTCTAAAACCCATTTTGTTTTCACGATTACTGCATAAAATTTACGACATTATTTAAAAATATTCTCATACCAATCTGGATGCATTCAGGATACAACTTTAGATTAATACGGTTTCCAAGGACTGTTATGACATATTTCAGTTGCACTTTCCCATCCTGTAAAGTTGTTCAGGATTAATTTATTCGAAATGTAAAATAAAAAAAAAATGAATTTCTAATTGCATCCTTATTTCCAATTACTAAAGTTCGCAAATAGTTTAAATTTCTTGACCCGAAGTCCAGGCCTTGACATTAATGATAACTACTTCACATCTAAGCACTTCACATCTATATTAAGAAATTTATGATCACTAAGGAAAAGTACACTCTTTTTAACATGCTCTTTGAAAAACGACCTTAAATGTTAGACTTACAAAATTTCCTTAAAAGTTACACGGCTAAAACTTCGAATCTGAAGAATGGTATTATAGTTAATTTGAAAAATAGGTTGCGTTTATCGAAAATAAAAATAATGATAACTACGTGATAATGGAAGGGTTCGATAATTGAGGGTTTAAAGCTGCCTTTATCATATCAAATTTTTTATAAGGATCGTGACTTCGTTGAATGAAAACCAGAAATATGGAACTATAAGGTTCTCCTCTATCAGGAACCTATAAATTTAATTTAATTTTTTTTTTTATTTAAAATTTCAATTAATGATTTTTATTCCTATTTTAGACTAAAAAACTCAATTTCTTACTTTATGTTTTTTATAAAATATCTCTCACGTATTAGGACATAACTTTTAATATTATTATTACTGTAGTTAAAAACAATTATTTGTACATTTTTTATTCTAAAACGTAAAAACCCACAAGCAATGTTTTCGTCTTATCTCAGTCAAGCGTTATAGATGATATGAACTGATTTCTTGTTTGCGCATCAATCACCTTAATCCAAAAATGTTCAAATCAATCTCAGCGGTATAGTCCTTATTATAAATTTATTAATACATTTTTACAAGTTCATAAGGTAGAGAAAAAATTTCTGAACATAAATTTCATGTTTTTTTTAAATATTTCAATATTACGGTTTTATTTTATATTTGTATTAAACTTTCCACTATAACTGCTAAGTTGTAAAATCTATGTGCAGAAATAAAAAAAAAAATGTTTATATTCAAAAATTTGAGCTCCACCTTATAAAATAATTTTTTTTTTTTTATTGGGACCTACATACCTGTTTTTTAAATGATAGTGTTTAAATTTAGGTGATTAATTCATACATACATAATTATAAGTTGATTAGCGGCTAAAACATTTGTTGAGACACTACATCAGTATACCCCTTAAATTACAAATATTAGAAAAATGGCAGGTCAAGTGGGATGAAGGGTCGCCGAGTAAATTAAGAGAAATAAAATGATCAGTAAAACCATGGTCGACATCCTACCGCAAC
>NW_027106140.1:396323-399839 GCF_000696795.3 Halyomorpha halys | reverse complement strand
TATATATATATATTGCTAGAGATACACTTTCAAACTGTTAACTTCTTTTGCTATAATACAATATCTTTATTAATGACAAACTCAAACAGAATAATATATTATGTCTTAAACTATACGTACCTATAAAACACTCAATCGGGAATACATATGATGTTTCATTCGTTAACAACCTGATGCTTTTTACTTTGTTTACCAAATCTCCCCCATCATCTTTCTTTGTTATGTGTAATTTTACTAGGTGTCTCATCTTTAGAAAAACTGAGAGACTGAAGATTACATGACCGATCTATCAAGGATCAATCATATAGTTGTTGGAATGCCGGTTCTTATTCAAGATCGGCTGGACAAAGACGAAATTAATTCAACAGAGAAATTGATGAACCAATTACGACGATATGATTCTGTCAACTCTAAGTTAAATAAGGAAAATAATAGTAAAATTCCTCAAATTAATAAACAAAACCATCTAAATAAGTTTAATATTGGTCAAAAACAATATGATAAGAAGCCCTGTGTGATTTGTGAATCTTTCGGTAAACCTGGTCGAATGAAGCATATAAGACAATACAGTATTCGAAACGAAGACAATTAAATTTAACTGAAATTAATAGGACTAAAGAAAAAAACCTAGATGTGACCCCACTAATTCGTTTAGAGGTTATTCTTAATAAATATAAAGTAATAACTGGAGTGTATGACACAGGTTCGAATATAACATTGGTTAATTAAACACTTCTTAGAAATGTTAAAAATGACCTAGGCAAACAAACGCAATTATTTAAAACAGTTAATAGTGTAGAAATAAACCATAATAAATACTAATTTATGATCTTGTGTTAGAGATACAATTCAAAACTACAAACTTATTTTCCTATAAAACAATATCTTTATTAATGATAAATTCAAACTGAATAATACATTATATCTTAAACTATACTATTTTGTGCCACTATTCCAGTAAAGTAGCGATCTTTTCTATTAAAAAGATTGATTACTAAATTTATAAATGAATAGGTAACAAGAGATAACTTAAGTATGATAATAAATGACATTTTTAACAGA
The DNA here is from genome assembly GCF_000696795.3 of Halyomorpha halys. Classification (NCBI taxonomy): domain Eukaryota; kingdom Metazoa; phylum Arthropoda; class Insecta; order Hemiptera; family Pentatomidae; genus Halyomorpha; species Halyomorpha halys. The sequence continues at coordinate 398,777 of NW_027106140.1, read as the reverse complement.
AAGAGGATTATGGATTAAACACTAGCTGACCCGGAAATGTCCCGCTATTGCCAGATTTGACATACATGTAGAGAAAGATTAAATGGGACACTTGAATGATCAATATCTATAATCGTACTTAGTTGAATTTAATTATTCAAAAATAACTTCAACAGGAAGCCTCCAATCGACAAATAAGTTGTAGTAGGCCTGAGTAGAGTAGGAAGTAAATATTGCGTGACATGTTCAAATTTTTGATTTTATGACTGATAAGTTTAGGAGTATATGGGTCAGAAAAAAAAGTTTAATAGTATACTTAGTACTGAGCAAAATAGTGTACTTTAATGCACAACAGGTAAGTATTTGAAAATAAAGATTAGAATATATAAGAAATCCATGTTTATATTCTTAATTTTAATAAGTAAAATATAAAATGCATAGTTTGTGATAATTATTTATTTAAAATTTTAAAATATGAAGAATTTATTTTGCTTATTTTTTTTTACATATAAAACTTTTTTATTTTTAAATTTCAATATGCGGAGTAAATTCCAAATTCACTTTAGATCTAAGAATTTCGTATTTTGTTCATTGTCGAATTATTGTTGAAATTAAATAATTTTCTTTAATCGTATTAAATAATCGATTATGTGGTTAAATGGATAATTATAAATAAGTACTATTTAAATACATTTTTGGTAAGGAAGGAAAAATTCTGATAATAGAAGACAAATATAGTGTGAGAAAGATTTTATTGCGAAACATACTTACAAACAAATATTTACAAATAGTTTTTTATGGACGGGCTGTAGAATTGATATCTGATGATACACCAGATTCGGGTTTAGGATAGGCTAGATATTGAACTTCTTTTCTTCTACTTAGTGGAGGTAGGAGTAGCCAAGACCGTGGTAGCCGACGCCGTGGTAGCCAAGACCATATCCATAGCCCAAGCCGGAGTAACCAAGACCAGAGTATCCCAAACCGTGGTAGCCGTAGGAAGAGTATGGGTAGGCGCCGTAGCCGCCATAGAAGACTCCTCTCTTACCGCGGGCTTCTTCGGCAGCGAAGGCTACGGCGAAGAGAGCCACGACGAGGACGAGCTGTAACAATATTTAATATTACCATTATGTTTATAACTATATAAAATATATATTTATCTTAAGATTTTGTTATATATGTATTAAAAAGAAACTAATAACATCAACATTTACCAGAGTCTTGTAAGATGCCATTGCTGGTTGTTGATTGGAAGACTTGAGATTTCCTATGACCAACTGTTTTGGTTGTCCCCTTTTATATGTGACCAATCTGGATCACCTTGCTGATGATTCACTCAACTGGTGGGTGTGTTCTAGTCTTTAAAACAGTTCTTTCAGGAAGAAATGTCCCTGGAATGCAAACTAGCCACGTATGGCATTTACCGAATAGTGCTAGTAAGAAATATACTTTTTCTATATGAGTATTATTAACCATTCTTCATTATGTTGTTATTAATTGTTGACTAATTTCAATTCCCAAAAATTTATTTAATTTTTACATATAGAAGTAGTGTTAAAACTATACAATTTATGGTAATCTGGCTAACATATATTAAACGGTGAAATAATTTTAAAAATTAATATTGTATTTTTTCTAAGTATAGAGATTCATTTTATTTTCTCAAATTTAAAAACAGCCTATTTATATAAAGTAACTTCGACATGGCATTGAGCGATGTGTACTTTTTCCCAATCGCCATAATCCTTAGATCTGGATACTTTTGAACGAGTGAGCTTCCCGAATAGGTGTCTTAGGAACTGCTTATGCTGCCAGCGTATCATGGAAACCATGGTTTCTGGGTATATAAGGTTGGGTTACTTCAAGGATATCTCTAAGCAATACAGAATTAGGAATCATTCGTAATATAATTGTATGAGTTAGTGAGTTTAACTTTCGTTTGTTTTTATATTTTTTTCTTTCTTTACCTTTTTTTTTTTTTTTTTTTTTAATTTTAGACAAAATAATGGAATGTCGTTATTTATTTCTTTTTCTTTAAGTTTTCTAAATTTTGGGGTTTTAGGTATAAAAAATAAAAACTGTTTTAGGAAATTTTTTATTAAAAAACAAATGAATTTATTCCATTCCTGTCATTTTTTGGGTTTTAATATTTAAATATTTAACTAATTTTAGGAGAGTTTACTGGAGGTGCTTAATAGAAGTACTAAAAAATCCAATAAATCCGAAATGTGGCTGGTCAAAGGAAGAAGTTTAATAAGGACTTATAGGAATTTTTCGCCTAACCAATCAAAAATTAATAAAGACAATGCAAACCTACTTAACCTTATTAAAATAGTGAGCTATTGGTAGATCGATATTTCAATACAAAACATTGTATCACAATTCTGTCCCAGAATTTTTATTTAAACCTGGAAAATTTTTACTTTGTCTATATTTTTCAAAATATTATTCTTGTATTATTAATATTATTCTTGT
>NW_027106140.1:391796-394436 GCF_000696795.3 Halyomorpha halys | reverse complement strand
TTTATTTTTATATTTTTTATCTATTTATTTTTTTTACTTTTATCATGCCATAGGCGTTGATGACCGGATGGTTTTACGCCTTTAAGCAACAATCAACAACAAAAACATTTGTTGAGACCAAAACAAAACAAAAATTTAATCATCAGATTAATTGGAAAAAATTAATTCGCTTTTTATTGATTTTTTAGTCCCTATCAATATGATTAATTTATCAAAATATTAATGTACTAAAAGAAAAGGTTTTGAGCTCGTTATGAAATACGTATCCTCATCGCGATCCGTATTCATATTAGGTATTTGTGTAACTGGTTCCTTTTTTGCGAACGATGGATATCTTTAGCATTGACCTATATTAAGTTTGCCAATTTTCTTAATCCGATAAAGGTTAAAAGAAGAATCTTCAAGATTCGCAGATTTCGTGAATCTTTGAGCTGATTAAGTGCAGGAGGGCGTCCTTGTAGAGGCAATTAGCTGCCTACTGGTTCAGGAAGATCAAGGAAATTTTGGATTTAAAAAAAAAAATAAAGCGGGAAAGCTGCCAGTAGAAATGTAAAGGACGTGCACGGTGAGGCCAGAACGACGAGCCTACCAGCTCAGCCAATCAGAATACAGTAACTGGTGATTCATTTTTTTGGCGCTAGTGTCCTTGGAGGGCGGAACACCCGAGGACGACAGGACAACTATCTGCACTGCCGATGTTCCCATGTCCCTCTCTGGTTCCTCCAAAGGGCACCGCGTCTTCTTTACTGCTTTGACATTTTACTCTCTTTGAAGCTTCCAGTGTTTATATTAGGTGCGATGTTTCTAAGATATTCGATATTGGGCCTTTTACGGAGGTAGTGTTGGAACATTTGGTATAAAAAACTTTAGCTAGCTAGATTAAATATCTCTACTAAATCAAATACTGTTTTATGCAAGAGTTCTTAGTTTGCGGTAAGCTTGTTTTTATTTGCTCTTACTCTTGAACTTGAGAGCACCTATTTTTTTTTTTGTTTTTTTTTTTTATGTTTCATGTATTTTTTTTTATTACTCAGCCGATCTTTCCCCTTATTTTTCGTGTGTTTAGTGAACTTTTTTTTTTACTTTATTTAATGAATGTAATATTATAACATCCTAAAATTTAATACAAAGTAGTTTATCTAAATTACGAATAGTAAAATATAGGACTTTCCTAACAGCGAGCAAAGTCCAACATAAGAATTATCTTTATATTCGCTATTATTGGTCAAATAAAGGTTTTAGTATTTAGTGCATATTTTAATTTTCTCTATTAATAGAGATTTTTCAAATTATTAAAAAAAACAACAACATGTGAAGTGGTTTCAGAAAACCTTCCCGAAAATCTTTAAAACCAGAAACATTGTTTTTCATGGTCATATACCTTAAAATTACCTTGAATACATAAGCTCAATATGTCTCAAATTCCATAATAATTTATAATAATATAATAAAATAATGTAAAAATTTCGATTTTTTTTTGTTCCGTAGGAGAGCATCTCATTATCTTTCAAATGCATTTTACAGATTTGGCACCAAAGTACCAAAAATACCCAAGTTTAAAGTCATTAATTAGTTTTCACAGAGTGATAATGCTAAAGTCTAACATTATTATTAGTATTATGATTACATTAGCGACCAAAAAATTTGTGTTCCTATTTTAGAACCAATCGAGAACTTTGCGATAAATTCGGTTTAATATAGTTAATGTTCTTAGGAGCTAGAAGGTCAGTATGCTCAAAACGTCGGCATTTGAATTGTAGTTCGTGGATATACTTAGCTATAAAGATTATAAAAATAGAAAAATATTGGAGTAATTACTCTTACCGATTACCTATTTACCGGTTTTATTACCCTTAACTGGCAATGTCTTGTTCCCGACTTACGCATAAGCGGGATCCTTTGTATTTATAAAAGATGGGCATAAGCAAAAGTAATCGACGGAATCTTATAAAATTACTGTAAACGTACTGGATAATTTTCACTCCAATCCTCAACTTTCTGTCACTTAGGGGAAAATCGGAGGAGCCGTTTTAAAAATATAGAATGCGAAAATTATGGTTGAATCTATACTTTTATTAAGTATTGTACTTATTTACGATTAAAACAATAAATATAATAAATTATTTACAATATACACAATAAATAGTTCTTCTTATCATTCTATTAAAAAACTTGAGGGAATATAATTTATTTTTTCCTATGCTTGGACATGATGTGAGAGAGGAAGGCCTTCAAGGAAGTTTAAACAGCCTGGTCATAATTCTTTTCTACGTTAGACCATCTGTTGATAGGTCCTTCTTGAATCACTATAAATTACTGGATCATTTTCACTCCAATCCTCAACTTTCTCTCACTTAAGGCAAAATCTAAGGAGTTGTTTTCAAAATATAGGAACAACATTGCTGAATCTAGTAAAATACTAAATAAACATTAGAGGATTGAAATTTATAGCATTTATCTGAGACCATATTAGTACCAAGCTGCAAATAAATTGAAGGAAAGTACTAAAGTATCATGTAATACGCAAACAAAAATTTTATTCTACTCAAAGAGCTAAATTTATCACTTGGTGTCGAATACGTAAAACGAAAGTAGATATTTTCAATTTGGATTGAAATTTATTTTTAATATTATTTATTT
>NW_027106140.1:367551-391746 GCF_000696795.3 Halyomorpha halys | reverse complement strand
TTATTTTTAATATTATTTATTTTTATTTTTTTTTTTATTTCCTACATGAATATAAATCTTTGCTACCATTAGTAGAAAGGTTTTGATAAAATATAAACCGAACGACTGTAAATCTCTTACTCTAGTATATTTTCACTCTTTGGAAATTAATTAAATAAATGGATTTGTCTTGGTCACAACGATACACACTGGGGCCGAGTGGCCAAAAAGTGGAAAACAATTAAAATCTCGACAACGGATGAATGTAGAAACCTGAGACCGGTCTCTTTCGACTCGGAACAAAAAATAAATGAAGTTCAACTGTTTTTATTGAAATTTTGAAGAAAATAAAAGAACTAATGAGGAAATAAAAGCCTATTGGTTAGATCAAAATTTCTGAAATTTTCGGAATTGGTTGTACTCATCAACACAAGTTGCATGGAGTATCTTGAGTGTATATTTAAATTAAATAATGCTTACAATTAAAAATTCAAGGAAGCTTAAAAGACTACAGAATTTTATAAAAGATAAAACTAGCGATTCAAAGTCAAAGATTGTTCAAATTGAAAAGACACTTACGATTTCAAATTTAAGGAAATTAGATTAACAGTTCCTTAGCTGCATCACTGATTTCGAGTTTTTGATCCTGAAAGTCTTGTAATCCTTATTTCTTCTTTCTTATGCCTCTTCCGACAATATTCCGACTGGGAGAATCGATTTCTGCACCATTTAAGCACCAAGCAACAAAATCTTATGCACTGTTGATGAGACCCAAAATTTTTCTGGGTCGCTCATTGCATTCATTTTTCAAATTTTTTGTTGGCAATGTGAAATGTATTCCATACGTTTGACTTTGGTGTGTAATGGAGAGATACCAAATCCGAGAGCATTCACATTAAGATGTTTTTCCTGGATTTTTGCCAAGTCGTTCATTTCCTTTCTTTGCGTTGTTATGATCGGATAGGCAGATAAAGGCTGATGATTTTTGTTCTAATCTTTACTTTTAACTTCTTGAAAAGTGACCCTCTACATCTCAGAGGAAACCGGAGCTTTTTTGGTAATCATAGCTGTTAATAATGCTTATTTAAAATTCGTAACTTACAATGTAAAGCCTTTTTTTTTGCCTAGTTAGACTGATGTGTGGCTTATATGACTATCGTAGAGCTGGAAAAAGAAATGATAATTTTCCTCTCCTTCTTTTACAATTATATATTATACACTCATTTACAGTACTGTATTATTTGGTCAAACTTCCATTATTCAAGAGAGTAGGCCTAAATTAATGGGAATATCCTTGAAATAGAGAAAAAATCATGCTTTTCCTAGATTCTGTAGCTTATATAGTGTGAGAATCACAAACTAGATAATCAAAATCAGCATTTTCGAAAGTAGATTTTTCCGCTCTGGCACCACTATGCGGTAAAGGTTTTAAATAAAAATGAGATTTTTTCCTAATAAGTTCGCTAAAACTTCTAATTATTAACCCCCAAAACTCAATATTTGGTCAGGTATAATTAAATATTAAATAAACGATGATTATAACTGATTGTTTATTTGATCAATTATTCATGGCATGGATGCTAAGAAGGTGATCAGGGAATGAAAAAAAAAACAAACAAAAAAAAACTCGTTCTGAGTAACTTAGGTTTCTCTTGACCTTTACCTTCCTCTGCCACTTTGCTTCTTAAATAAATTAGTCACCTGCCTGTAACAGTCTTTGAGATCCATCAAACTGTCAATTTTGGAATGTAATTTTTTCTATTATATTCGTACTTATATTTAGTACAGAAACCATACCCGCAGTTAGTATTATCGAAATGTTGATCCGTTTATACAAGAATGTTTCCGTGCAAATCATAATTTTAGCAATCAACAATTGCGCGAATCTTTCATCTGGCTGCTGTATTAATAACGGTTTTAAAACGAATAGGTTTTATCACAATAGACACTTTCCATAAATCTGGAACGACGATAAGAGGCAAAGTATTTTCCGATTTTTAAAAAATAAATAAATAAAAATTAAAACTTGCATAAATATAAAAAAATTAGTTTTAATCAATTCCTAAAATAACCCTGATAATTTTGTCGAGCTAATATTTAACTTATAAAAGTGGAGGAAAAGTAAAATGATATACGAAAAACGGGGATAAAATTTACTGTCAGAAAAGTTTATAGGTTATACAATATTGTACCATCACATTATCACATTTGTTCTGATCTTGAGACAATTAAGGACATCTTTACCATTGAAAACCTCTCCATGGATATCCTCTTTCGTTCCTTAAATTTCTAATTTTTTTAATGAGGTGTAGATAGTTGACCGTAGATTAATGATTGGGGGGTTGCAGGCCTACCTTGTCAAAACGTCGGCATAAAATAAATAAATATGGTTTTGTTTATTTATGTTGTTCTTTGCTGACCGCACCCCCCGACAAACTTCTCCAATCTAATTTTTTTTTTTGATAATTGAAGACCATTCTTTTTATTTATTTGTTTCACCTTCTGATCTTCCACATCAATTTTTTTTTCGGTTACTTATTTAGCCTTAAGAACAAAAATTAAAACAAGAATAGTAATAAAAAAATGAATAGAATAATATAAATGTTTATGTATTAAATGTATCGGGAATACTGTATCTCCATCAACAACATTTACCTAGTTTTTTTCCTGTATTATTGTATGAGTCACTATATTAAAACTTGGAATGTAATTTATGTATGGGTGCTGAAAAGGGAAACGCAGTATCTTTATAACGTTTAAGATATAAATATATAAATCAATATTGGTTTTTAACTAAAGAAAAATAAATCATTAATTTCTTGTAATAAAAAAATTTTTTTTAGAAACCTCATTTTAAAAATAAAAACTACCTGAAAGTATCTAGCCTTGCGTTTTAGACTAAAAACTGATTTCTTATATTCATGAGTGACTCTCAGATTAAGAATAAATATGTCACAAGCCTATTGATATAGGATTTATTTTATAATTAACTTAGACGACGGGAAATTGACGGGCTTTTGACTAAAAGATAAGATAAAAAAACAGCAAAATCGTTTATTTTTTTAATTACTGTTTATTTATAAAACATTTTTAAATGTATCTTATTTAAAAAAAATCTACCATAAAGATCCTAAAAATAAATTCCTGGTACCCTTTAGTGTCTATCAGATTGAAAATAAGTATGTCACCAATCCATTATAATAATATAATGTAATATATATTATCTTATAATGAAATATAATAATGTTTTCCTATCTTGTTTTATATTTATATATAATAATATATAATAAATCCTTTGGTTTTTTACCGATGTAATAAAATCGCTTTTCCTCAATATCAGCCTTAGCCCAATCCTCATATATAATATAACAGTGCTAGGTCAAAACTAACTGCTTAACAAAAACAACAACAAAAATTTACTAGAGTACAGAATAAGTAACAACTTGGAAGAAAAAAAGAAAATGAGGACCAGGAACGATGACAAAACCGTAACCGACTTCAATGAATAAATGTCGCCTCAGTAAATATAAACATTAAGAAAGGTCAGGCGGAACAAGATGAAAAAATAAAACAAAACATAGAATAAAAATAAGAATTGCGGTGAGGAGGGCCGAAAGGAAAACAAATGGACAAAAACATCTGAAAAGAAACTCTCCCCATACCTGTCCAGAAGCAGACCGAATTCCACGTCTTCTAGGAAGAAAAATAAAGGCTGTTTTCACATGTTTCTAATGTCAAGGACATCTGTGGAAGGATCTGCGATGACTTTAGCCCGCCTCTCTGTAGTGTGTCATTACATGCAGATCACATCCTCCAAGTCTTATCTTCTGCGAATCCTAACGATTCGGTAGCACGTTAATTATATTCGATAAGATATAATTCTACTAGGTTGCAAGTATTAATGATAGACTCTTCGAAGGGACTTGTATGCGAAGTCTTCTGCCGCTATTATTAGATCTGATCTCAACTATGAATGTTGTGTAAAGTATAATGTTCTGCAACGCTAAGATGTACTGTGAAGATTTTACGACGACATCAAAGTGTTCAAGGACTTTATCAATAAGTTATTCAACATTTATTTTAATGACATAACTGTCTCATTCATAGCAGGATGTGCAATATTTTCATTTACGGGATTGTGTATTTTCCTATGTTTGTTTTTTATTGTAGCTTATAGTGACTAAATATCTTTTGTTTTTTTTTACAAAGAACTTCAACTGTATCTATTTCAATTAAACAATGTGCATGGAAGAACTAGACATCACGTTTTTATATTCCCAGCCAATAAATATATTTATTTGATTGTTTATTATGTAACAGTAGACATTTGACCATGAAAATTAGAATATCAAAAGAGGACAGGGCTATGACGGCAATGGAATAGACACTAACAGTTCCATCTTAGTTTCCCATCCTGTTTGTTTTAACAATAGAAATATACTTCTGTATTTATGAAAATACATAAGTATTCTGAATTATATCGGAATCTTGAAATGCAATGTCTTTATGTTGGAAATATTGTGTACTAGATAACATTTACAAATGGAATTATTTTTCTATACAAAAGAAGTAATTAACCACTAAGAGAAAAAAAACTTTTAATATGGTTTTTTAACTGCAATTCAAACATTTTTGAAGCTCCAGATTCAGAAATAGGTTGGCACGAATGGTTAGGACTTATGTCATGTGACTAGATTAAAGACAAAGTCTGAACTTTATCATATGGTTAAATACTGAATGGTCTGGAAGCTGTCACATGGTTATAAGCCAAGTTGTCTGGACTTAGTCACACGGTCAGAGGCCAGAGGTCAAAGGCCAAATACTCTTAAATTGAGCATCTTTTCTTTTTCTTTCTACGAGAATTATTCGTAAATCATTTTACGCGTCCTCTGTCTACTATACATATATGTAATATATGTATTATTTTTACTAAAATATTAATTATTAGAGTATAGTAATAAATTGATTGATTGTTGATTTTGAAAGAATTATGGTAAGATCCATTTCCAAACCTTTTCCATAGTGTCACAAACGTTCTTCGCAGATCAGTGATAGAATCGTTCTATTAACCTTCTTAAGAATAATTTTATAACTTCATAAAAAATATTCAAAAAAATCATTATTTCTGATAATAGGTATAATGTCCACGTCTGTCTTTGTTCTTATATTTTCAGAAAAGTTAATTAATAAACTGCCACACAAACAACTTAAAAAAATCTTGTTTAGCCAAAAATGGACGAACATTATTCCAAATGTTTTTTCAACACGAAGGACCGTACATAAAACAAAAATAAAACACCTACAAACACTTAATAAAGCAAAACTGTAATAAATTATTGGCCAGAAGAACATAAAATTATATTCCAGGTGCCTGAATACATAATACGTTATATAATAGTTCTATCTGAAGGTTAGTGTTACTTTGGAGGCAGGTCTCTCTCTGGGTCCGAGGTCGAACCGGAATTTTTATTCTTTCTTTGGAGCCTCTCTCGCTTGAATGTGAGTATGAATTTCCTCAAAGTCAGAATTCTTGGACCCCGTGGCAGATGAATGGCTCTCGAAAATTTATCTATACGAAATCTTCCTTTACGCTTGTCAGTCAGTGGGATTTCCAAGCTGAGTGAATTAAATATCAACAGATATATTAATTCGTGTGATATTTCGGTGTGTTTGCGCAGTCCCTTTGCCGAGCTTCCGAGAGGATTAACTAACTTGCAATAAGCTTGAGAGGAATCGATTAGCCTTTGCAAGAACTTTCAGAGTATCTTGAAATTTATGATCATGACAAATATAATTTTACAATATAAATTTTGTAGTAAACAAATAATGTCTTAAATGAAGAAAAGATGATTTCGTATATCGACTTTTGTATCGTTTTCAACAATAAGCCTAAAACAAAATGTATGCCTTATAACCCGTTGTTTATTTATTAATTATTAATAATTTATTATTTATTTATTATTAATAATAACATTATCAGTATTCAATTTTAATATTGTTATTATTAAAATCTGCTTTCAAAGTACTCTGATTTTTTTTTTGTTGTTTCATGAACGCACTAGAAATTATATACAATACACATTTTTTTTTTTTTTTTTAAACTGAACCAAAGTTTTATAACCGAAAAAAAAAAAAAAAATAAGAAACCTGTAAACCTGTTTCAGTTTTTTCTAATAACAAAACTAAACATTTTATGGCGATGAATATTCCACACAAACTAAAATTCGATATAATTATTTACATATAATATTAATTTTCGACTAACTAACGATGCAACCGTAAGAGAAAGAGAAAAAAAACACTTATCATTATCCATTTATCTCTTACCCAGTTCTGCTGGAAATGTTGTAAGAGTTAGCACTCGTAATATGGGCCGTTTATAGCCGAGGGAGTTAGAGGGTCAACTTTAACTGCTTCGGGACTACAGCGGCGCCGGTTCGAATCAGGCCTGACAGATCGAATTTTATTTCAGTGTCAGTCTCACGGGATGAAAACACCCCCTACTGTGAATAGATTAAGTTGATCGCCTAAAAAATTCTAATAATATTACAGTTAGGCAGAAGCTACAATTATAAAATAATTATTAGTAATATTTTTTTTTTACTACGCCAAAGGAGGAATACTCTGTTTACTAATTTTAATTTATATCCAGTACATTTTAGTGTTTAATAATCAGTCAAAGCAATTTTTTTTTCTTTTTTAAAGCGTTTTTTCACTGTAGGATTTAACATTATATATCTGCACATTATTCATTGTATATAAGTTACAGTGCCTTGTATCTAATTATTTGGTTATTTATGTGTAAATATGTTTTATATTATTAAAGATAAGAAAGTGAATCCCATGATGAAACCCAATATTTAATAGAAATAGCCGATGCAAAAAAAAAAAAATAAATAAAATAAATATTCCATTTTTATAAAACGGGAAGACGCTGAAACGAAATACGGCAAGGCGATATGAAAATAAGAAAATAAAAACAATTCAAAATAATGGGAGAAAGGTAATAGAATTTCTTTCAACTAAATGAAATGCTTTTTATAAATTATTTTTTTATGAAAGTTCTTTTCTTTTCCTCCTTTTAAATTTGATTGTCCCTTTTAGGGAACTTTTAATGTCTTTATCATTACATATTTTGTTTGACTCATTAAATCGTTTATTTATTGAACTGTTTTTCGAAAGAAACACCTGTAGAAAATGAGAACAAATAGTTTTGAAAATATTAAAAATTTTAATTTATATCTGTACCGGTACAAGCCATGAAGGGTCAGGGGTTCAGTGATTTGTAAATAAGTACTGTTATTAGACCAACGGTTGTGAAAGGAGGTGATTTGGTCAGAATCACGCTCGACCGCCAGATTTTTACCCATTTAAGGGTATCCAATTTAAGAGGCTGGGTGGACCCTAGGATGGCTACAAGAACCCACAGGAGTTGACTCACGGCTACAGTGTAACAGAAAACAATTTTCTACCCAGCCGAATTCGAATTTTAGAGTTTTTAGCCACAGTTATAGTGATGGTTGGTGTTTAGGATAATTAGTAAGTGGTTAATGTAATGTTGTGTTGTTTGGAATTTAGCCAATGGAATACTTCTGGCATGAAAATAGATTGCCGAGTTTATCTATTCTCCGTCAACAAACTAAATTTACCGTAACACATTCCTAATATCAAAATATGTTACAAATTTTATCACCACTTAAGACACAGTAGCACCACAAAACAATATTTCTACGAATTTCTGGATAAATACGCAAGACTCTCATATAGAACGATGGTTTCAAAAGGAATAGTGGTGCTGGAGCCGGAGCGATTATGTCCTACTGTCCGCGGACTCAATGAATTCATTGTCACCTTTGAAAAACGTATATAACACATGCTATGGGAGTTCATATTTGATATAATGTTTAAGTTAAATTGGAATCAGTTCTATGGATCCTAACATCTGACTGCTTAGATTGTCTCCGCTACGTCCTTATGGTCCGATGACAACACAAATATTAATTTAATGGCAGGCAACTTGGAGCAATATAAGATGAAACAAATTAAGGGAAATGAAGAGTACAGTACTTCTATAGAAGTTATCAATCCATCCAAAGCAGCAGACGACACGAAGTACTGCTGATTATATTACAAATTGTACACACTCGAACAACCCGAGAATAATTGCTGCTGTCAGGAACTTCTAGAACAAGATGCAGATAGTGTAACCACTAACTGCTAAAGACATTCTGACAGACTTCAAGCATTTGATAGACACCAGACTACTATATCATTTGAAAACTTTACTAAGTGACAATAGCCTTCACATTCCGGAAATATTTGAACATCAATTAATACCACTTTCTGTTAGTGAATATTTCTATTTTATTTTTTCAACATTAATTATTAAAACTACATGATATGTTTTTTTAAATGTCAATATGATTTAAATTTTTTCAGCTTCTACTATTAGCTTTATCTTATATTTTTCCCACAACTAAGTTCCAAAAAAAGTACATATAAGATGTGATGGTAACATGATCCGTTTGGCATCCTTACGGGAACATAATAATACCCATTGTTATGATGAGTAGGGGTTTAAAAGGAACCTTTGCTAGCCCAGCCGTGAAGAGAAGTGAAAAGAAAAGAAATGAACTGCCGAACTTTTAAATAAGTGAACATAATAAATGGAAGGTATTGAAAACAAAATATAGTAAAATATACAAAATTATATTGAAGTTGAACAAAAGGGAAAAAAATTCTTAATATCACCGTGGTTGATTGATGAGGCCCTTACTGTAGATATATAGGTTATGTCCTGGTGAAGTTAGATTCATTAAAGAATTACGTCTGCTCGCCTTGTCCCCTTGAAGGATGAGGCGGAGTAGTCCGCCCGCCGTGACGCAAATGATTATGACGACGGAGATGGCCAGACAGAATGTTGGCTACGAGGAATGCGTAGTAAGGAGACACCTGAGACGATGTGTGCGCTCACTGAGACGATAGGATGGCATCATTTTATATCTGCCGTATACATAATAACAATCGAGAGTTTATTTGTTTTGTTTTTAACATAATAAAAATCATATGTGCCTATAATCGATAGTTGGCCACACCATTCCGCCCACTTAAATTTTTTAAAAATTTTAAATTGTCGCTGACGGGGTTAAGGAAACTGAAGTTTGGTATTTTGTCGCTGATGTTCTCCTGTTCGGGTTTTTATAGTTGCCACTCTCACGATGCCATCTTGCCCATAATGACTGGCGATGATTCTTCCAAGAGGCCAAATCTTGAGAATTGTTCCCTGCACCTTTGTGATTACGCGATTACCGATGTTAAGGTTTGTTTATGGTATTTGCTATTTCCTCCGTTGTTGCAGCTGATGCAAATACTCTTTTCTTCATATTTGCCAACAGTGTTAGAATTAGGTTGACATTCTCGTCCAGAACATCTTCTGGCGTTGCATGGAGTAGTCTCCCAATTAAGAAGTGGCCTGGAGTCAAACACTTGATGATGTCGGGATCTTTGACCAAGGGAGTAAGAGGTCGAGAGTTGAGAATGGCTTCAGTATTGCAAAAAAATGAGTTTGCATCAGGTTGAGCCGGGTTATGACTAAGACAGGATTTTAGTGAGTGGCATAATAAAAGAGCACACCTTCCTATGTTCACCTGTTATGATGACCGAGTTGAGCGGTTGCTATGGCTGATGAGCAATGTTTGCCACCTAACCGAAGATAATATATGAGTTCCTTTTTCAGCTGTAGCGTCTCTTCCAGTGTTACGTAGTGAACATGAGTTAGGCGAAAATTCATTACCTCTTGGAGATAACATGCGGCAGTGTATCATCTCGTGGATGAAGAAGTCCTGACTCGATGCCGTTGGTGTAGAATGGATCTGATGCAACTAGGTGTCTAGATCTATAAGTTTCGGACTCAGAAACGCAAATATGGAGAAGTTGTTGATGACTGAGTAGGGACCTCTTGGGGTTGAGTCGTAATAGATTATTTCGAAGAAATGTAACTTCTAACGAAATGTCGTTAGATTTATTAAGTTCAGATGAAGCTAAACGATCTGATCTCAAGGGATCAAACTCATGGAGCCCCGTAGGGTCAAGAGAACTGCACGGAGACTCCATAGACGAGGGTAGGTACTGTGAGTGATTTTCTATAAAAGTAACATTTAACGAAATATCGTTGGTTTTATTAGCGTCTATTGGAGTAGACTGTTCAAATCTTGTTATTTCGGGAGATTTTATTTGTTTTGTTTTTTAAGATGATAAAAATCATATGTTCATATAATCAATGGTTGGACCATATGTTGGCCGCAACGCCCATCTGAATGTGTATATGTATAAACATGGGAATTATCTAAAACTATTGGCTGTACAAAATAGGATTCGTAGCTTTAATTTAGAAAAAATATTTTTAAAATCATATGAAGCCTTAGAAATGGAGCGTTTAACTAATTTTAAACAACCAATTTAAAAATATTTAAAGTATGAAACTCTAGATACATAATTATAAAAAATTATTATCATACGATTGGCCTTATTTGGGTCACATACAGTATTTTTATTATATTTTAAAAACAAATATGGCTGCATGAATTAGTCAAATAATTTTAGATTAAAATTATTATTGGCTTCTGTACCCCATTTAATTCTTATTACAACTTCACAGAACCTCTCTAGAATTACGTTGTTTGCTCTTAAAATTCAGAGGCCAGTCGATTTCGTAACCGACCTAATTAATTTAACTGGCGTGGATAATGTCATGAAGATTTATTGATGGGTGATTCGTTTGCCAGTCCATTTATTGTTATTGGTTTGTCGGGAGTGACTAGTACTGTTCTGTATTTTCTATTACCTTCTACGTTGGTCAATTCACCATTAATTTCCAATAAATAAGCTACTATGACAAGTGGAACTAGTCTGCAAGATGTCAAGTCCCCTTGAGATTATGGGTTCGGTTCGGTCATTATTGGACGGCTCACGCAATGGAATGCAAAACTGGTCCTTGGTACTGGAAGCTAAATTGCTTAACTATCTCATATGGATAACTATCTTATTTGATGTAAGGTTAACCCTTTGTAGGTCACTGGTACATATGCTGTTTATTTTTTCGTACCCTTCAATAAAATAAATTAGTACACCATACATATATAATACATCAAATGCATTATATATGCTTTTATTGAGTCTTCTCCCTTTGATTGCATCATGACATTATAAGGTGTTGATATCAGTCCAGCTAAGGTGGTATAGTCTAACTATAGCTAAAGGCTATGCCTTGGAGTTAAGGGAACGTGAAGGAACCGTTCCGCTGGTTAACATGGTAGTTGGTACAGCGTATGTAAAATAATAAAGAAAATAGAATTTTTCAAATAGTTTCAATGAGATCTAATAGATGACTGCAATACTCGAAAAATACGCTTAGGCCTCTTTCAGCACCAAGCAAGCAGGTACTGAAAAGTGGTTACAGCATCTGTACCATTGATCGTTAAACAATCGTACCTTTAACGTCTGAAAGTACGATGGTTAAATTCTTGTACATTACAGATTATAATTATTAGGTCATTTTAACATTTTATTTTATTGAAGAAACATTCATGTATATTATATTAAGCGTTTTATTACACGCTAATAATTAAATTTTTCGGCAAGATGATATTTAAGTATCGACACCGTTTAGAGCAAATTACTAGTATAAATCTTGATATTTTTCTTTTTATAATAATTTTTTTGTCTATAATTATTCCAAATCGCTCAAATATATTAGTGAATGTATGTTAGTTTGTTTATTTTATATATGCTGTTATTGTTATTGAATTTCAATATATACTTATTTTTAATATTTTTATATAATTTTATTGTAATAAATAATTAAACACCTAAAAAAATTAATACATAGTTTAGTTGTAATTAAATCATAACTTTGTGAATAAATAATTAATGTAAATTTTTTTGTTCTTTAATATATATATTGTTTATAATTTTAATACAGGCATTAGTTTACTATAAGTTTCAACATAATTAATTTAACTATGATATAAAAGTATTAGAATTATAAATAAATAAATTATAAAAAATAAAACATCTGTTGATTATAAAAAGTTACAAGACATGAGCCATTGAAAAGTAATTTTTTCTTTAGAATACCGTTGATTGACCATGTGTATAATATATAAAAGGAAGTCCAGGTGCATAGAGAAAAAAAACTCAAATAGTAATTAAACTAATTTATGTTTCGCCTCACTTTTCAGGGCTTCATCAGAGCTAAAAAATATACAAAACACTAAAATAAATTTATAAAGTATGAGAATAAATAACATGAAATAATGTTAAACTAAAGTGTGGCTGAATATGATTTAAAATATGTGAAAATCATATTACTGTCACACCTTAGTTTACTTTTATTTCGTGTTATCTATCATTTTACTTTGTGACTTTATTTTAGTGGTTTCTATCGGTTTTAGCTCTAATTAATGAAACCTTGCTAAGTGAAAAACGTTGGCTTACATTAAATAGATTAATACTTGTATAATTTTTCCTTATAAAACTTATTTAATCAGTTTTGGCACACTGTATGTATCAGTAACCACCTGCGAGTTCATACACTTAAACATTTTAAGAACACGTATGTATGGTGCCGGCTTAATATTTTCTAGTAAAAATCTTTTCCACATAAAAATAAGTGTTAAACATCTCGAAGAATAAATGTACGTTTAAAAACATTTTCATCTATGATCAATTATTTTGCTATATTAAGGATTAAAAGTATCATTTTACTGGACAATGAAGAAGGTTTTATATCGTGAATTCAGGAAGTATTCTTATTATAGACTGGAAATATGAACATCAGCCACCTTAGATTAATCTCTATCAAATTTTGTAGGTTAATGTACCTGTTATACTTCACCAAATATGATTTTGCTCTCTGCCACTATTTCTACCAGTAATTAGTTGTACTTTACACCAAGTACATTAGTAAATTTTATTGAAATGTAGGTGTTGAACTTTTTCACGTACACACTAACAGAAGTTCATTTTATTCTACAAAAAAACCTAAATGATTCTTATCTTGAAAAAAATATAGATATCTCAGAAACCATTACATGTAAAAGTGTCTGTTTAAGAATCATATCCTTAATAATTATTCAAACAAACTTAAAACTACCTGAGTTAGCTATTCATAGTATGGAAAATTATCTCTTTATAGGGCCAAAGTATTGATCAATGCTAAAAAAAAAAAAGTTTTCGTGTATATTGATTCTCTTAGATTTTTTTAAATAGAAAAATATATATTTTTCCAGGATATAAAGTTACAAAATGTTGTTAAATTTTTCGTTGTTAGAAAAAATGTTGGTTTTCGAAAAACTTTTTCTTAGAAAATATTTAATGTGAAGGGCTCTTCTATTTAAGCTCATATTTTTAGAACATATTCTACTTGAAGAAATTAAATATGAAGTGCTTCAGGATCTTAGTTAGTTTTTACGATTTGGAATGCTAAATGAAAAATCATCATCGATTTTTTTGTTTTTTCTTAAACAAAATAAACTTCTAGAGGAAGAGTGTGCCTTAAATAATTTAAAGCCTAATTTTAGGACATGCAATGTACCTTTTGCATAGTTTACTTCAAAAATTCACTCATTTTCAAACAGAAATTAGTGGATGGAAAATTTCGTTACCTATCCGATAAAATTTAATTGTGATCGATTAATAGGCGGCTCATCTTATACAAATATAAATTTCCATACATTCGGAATGGACAATCTTAAACATTTTTACTAATCTCACTCATTTTCTGATCTGTATAATTTTGAGTTCTACTGTTACAAATGATCAGACCCAGAATAGGAATTTCAGGATTAATTTCGTGGAGCCACCACTAGATAAATATTAACGGAAACCACAACGTTCTGAACCAGGCACTCTAGCACGCCAAAGTGCTATTACATCTTTTGTTAAATAGTTGTTAATATGTAATATTCATTCAAATTTTATAATATGTCTGATTGGCTGACTCATATAAACATCATATGCATTATTTAGATTTTTTCTTAAATAAACAAATTACTAAAATTTGAAAAAAAAAATCTTATTTTATTAATTAATTGAAAAAATGAAACATAGAACAGACAAATGTTCCATAATACGAGGTTGTTAAACTTTTAACTGAAAGAAGATTCGTTAATACGACATTTTTTCCTCAAAGTATGGCTTTTGAGTCAACACACCCTACCCACAACCTGATCCAATTGTCAGCAAGGTGATCCAGATCGGGCACATATATAAAAAGGGTGACCAAAACAGTTGGTTATAGGAAACCACAAGTCTTCCAATCAACAACCAGCAATGGCATCTTACAAGACCCTGGTAAATATTTACGTTATTAGTTTATATTTCGTACATATAAACAATATTTAAATTATCTCTATATCTAATATACAACAGTCATTAATTAATAAAATAAAATTTACAGCTCGTCCTCTTCGTGGCCATCTTCGCTGTAGCCTTCGCTGCCGAAGAAGCCCGCGGTAAGAGAGGAGTCTTCTACGGCGGCTACGGTGCCTACCCATACTCTTCCTACGGATACCACGGTTTGGGTTACTCTGGTCTTGGTTACTCCGGCTTGGGCTACGGATATGGTCTTGGCTACCACGGCGTTGGCTACCACGGTCTTGGCTACTCCTACCTCCACTAAGTAGAAGAAAGCAAGTCCAATAACTGACCTACTCAAAACCTAAATCCGGTGAATCATCGGATATCAACTTTACTGTCCATCACAAGAACTATTTGTAAATATCTATTTATAAACAATAAAGTTTTCCATACTCCTTATTCAGTACTTTCTGTTTACACAAATACCTGATTGTTGTAATATAATATACATTTGTAGTTCCATCTATTTTCAGCAATTCAATTGTATAATGATTAAGTAATTTATATTTATCTAAACATAAAAAATTAAGTTAGATGATTTTGATGTGGATATCGTTTCATGGAGGTTTTCTTCCAATGAGAAGAATTATCAATAAGGTTTTGTATTGCAATAGAATGTATGCGATGTTCTGAAATTCAAATAATTACCTGAACACTATTGAAATATCGCTTAGAAATACAAATGTTAGGAATTCATTCAAAACATTATTTGGTAAATTACACCTGGAAAATGACTTATTTATTGAAATTTATAGCTGCATACGGACAATAAAAGAAATAAATGTAAGTAATAAATAAATAAGTAAAGAAAGCAAATATGCCAATAGCTTAAGAGCATACCAACACATTAGTCCCTCATTGATTATTCAAATTTAAGAGTTCCTGAAATTATTTCAAATAAATCGCAGGAAAATAGGTAAGCGATTGGAATGAATAGTGTAGAAAAGGAGATGAGAATACTAGGAAGTATATATAATCCGAACTTCAAAGAATGTAATATTTAGGACTGATACTTAAAATAATTAGTTAAGATATAGTTTTTGTTCAAAACGTTTACGGCGTTAATTCCAATTGTGCTTTTTCGATATTTTTTGAACTTATTATTATGATGGATAATATATCCGTGTCATATTCATGAAATAAATGACTTTCTGGAATAAATATAAAAAATATTCTTTTCACCAGAAGCTACTCAGTCATTTCAACAGAAGCTGCATAGAAGTTGGAAGTTGTAGAAAAAATACGTTTAATAAGAACTTTATTTATGTTTTTTCTGCTTTATTATTTTTATTTTTCAATGAACTGCCTTCTTCATTAAATCCGTTATAAAACATAACCTACTTAAGTTGTCAAAACATGCACAAATGTTCGTTAGTAAAAAAGAAAAGAAAAATATTTTCAAATTCACAATTCAATTTATTTATTTATTTCAAAATAATGGAATTTACCAGGTCACTGTAATTAAAAATAAACTACTATAAATTTTGAATTAAAAAAAAATTGTTATTACTTATTCACTAACCTTATCAGATTAAAACCTCCAATATTATACAAATACATGTATAATACAAATGTGTGAAAACATTTCCATACTTTGTGGAAGACTAGAAATGGCACCCATTCCTGTGGGACGATTTAAAGCAAAATCTGTCCTGGCTAATAAAAATACATAACATGAGTTGTACTCGCTTCGTGAAACAATTTTATTTAAAGCTACTGCAGCTAGATAGTAACAACCGATTGATTCTGCGTTATAATTCGGTAACACAGATAAGAAAATATTGGAGTTCTTCGGAATGTTTGTAATACCCGATTTGAAATGCCCGATACTACATAATGATCCGGTAAGTATCAAACTTAGAATAGGGGAGATCTTGGATAGATAAAGGGGATTTATCAAGGATAAAGATCTCTCGTTATTACGAGAATCGACCTATAACCCGTGGTACTGTAGGGTCTTCATTAAAACGGATGCTCCTCAAAGCTACCTAAAAATCAGTTGCCCTATAAATCACTTGAGAGTAATTGCTCAACTACGACTCTTCGGTAAATGTGCAATTACTCTAAGTGTCAGTCCACACGAATATACTTTGGTCCCACAGAAGCTTTGTTCAGCTTGTGATGGAACGGCCCTGGAGGATTTTTTCCATTTTCTGATAAATTGCCCCGCGTATTGTGCGAACCGAAACCGATACATGCCGAAACTAAGCGATATTAGCCAAAATCAGTTATATGAATTTCTGTCTGTACCCTCAGGATTGGATCTTAAACTGTTTTTTATATATGGAACGCAAAACCGTTTGCTTAGAGCTGGACACATATCGTCCCATAGGAGGTATGGTTTTTGTTTTGTTTTATTTTTTGTTTTTTTAATATTAATAAATATGAAGTGATATTTTGTTTTATTGTTTGATTCTAACGAATGTGGATAGTCCAGCTTGGGTATATTATTTGTTATTAGCTTATATTAACGATTTTCAACTCATCTTTTTTTATCATTTTTGTAAAATTACTACAATTGATTATCTATTTCATGTATTTCATTGGCTAACTCTATTTGTGCGGGGGTTGCCTCAAAAATAAATAAATTATTATTATTATTATGCATATACATTCAGGTAGGCTAATATGCGTGTGTAGTTATATACTCTGGTGTATCAGTTTATAAAAACGGGTATACTCCGAAGTCTAATCCCCATGTGTACGCAGGTGTTTGGCGGGACTGTATGCCAGAGCTCATGAAGGATATATGACTACTATTCCAGTAATCCTGAAATTAACTGCTCCTGTTAATTCAAACTGTCTAATATTTTTTCAAATTACGAATGAAACAATTTCCTCATAAGTAAGTTTAAATTTTTCTTCTTGACTATGATTAAAAAAAAGAATGTTTTTGTTACTGAGCAGCAATCTTGAAAGATTATTTGTTGACCGTATGAGATGATTGCAGATAGCGGTAAAAAATATCAGTAAAAACTATTAACTAGTAACCATTTAATAAGTTAGTAATTAACATATTTATCAAGCCATTTTTTTCAGCTATTTGACAATGAGATATGTTCCGTTATACAAATAAAAAAATAACCAAAAAAGTTTTTTTGGAATAAGCCGTTAATATTGTCGACAACAGTTAATATTGTCGACAAAAACAAAACAATATCCAATCAAATCATTTTAGTCATCTGATCTAAATATTCTATTTATCGTAGATTTGGCCTATTTTTTTTCCACACCAACTTACATCATTCATTCCAATCTATTTCCAATATTCCTAAGAGGCGTTTAAAAAAAGGTCTCGTGAACTCCGAAATAGAAATTATTATTGATGAAGTACTAATAAGCTAGTTTCCTCAAAAGATATTGGCATGTTTTACTTCCTTACTTCACGTTTCCTTGTTTGATTACATGTCTTTAGCGCACTTGCTCAGCCTCCACTGGCTCATTACCTGTTACGCGGTGGGAGGGATGCCCTGGAGCTCCCAATGAGAGGTAGAGGCTCATGTTTAGGGGGGGGGGGGGTAGTTTGGGGCTCAAGGATCCTCAGGTCGATAGTGTAAATATTGTATACAAGAGTATAAATGTGACTAATGATTATTTTATTTTTTCATATACATAGTTTGATAGTTTGATTATGTTTATTTTCATTATCTTTCTATTTGTATACATTTAGAGAGAGATTTTATTTATTTTTATGCTGTTTTTTTTTTTTTTTACTTTTATTTTTATGTTATTTTATTTTAGTATGAATGTAATCAATTATCACTATAACCTATTGCCCAACAACGTTGTGGCAGAATATAATATTTATCAATAAATACGTATATAATAATAAATATAAGTAATGTTTGTATACATATGTTAATTTCAATAAATGTATTTAAAAAATAATCATTTTCCAGGTTAAATGTACTCGATGATACTTCGAATGAATTCCTAACAAATCATTTAAATGTTGTTCAGATAATTATTAGAATTTCAGAAGAACGCATACATCAGAATTCCATTGCATCACAAAACATTATTGATAATTTTTCTCATCGGAACCAAAAATAACGATAACCAAATCAATCAATCTAAATTGAAATTTCATGTTTAAACGAATATTAATAACTTATAATAATTTTAAAAAAATTAAATTAAAACTAGATGAACCTACATAGGTATATTATATTATAAATATATAAAAATACTCTCTTAAACAAAATAAATATATTAATCAGGAACTTTTGTAAACAGAAAGAACTGAATAAGGAGTATGGAAAACTTTATTGTTTATAAATAGATATTTACAAATAGTTCTTGTGAATGGACATTAAAGTTGATATCCGATGATTCAGCGGATTTAGGTTTTGAGTAGGTCAGTTATTGGACTTGCTTTCTTCTACTTAGTGAAGGTAGGAGTAGCCAAGACCGTGGTAGCCGACGCCGTGGTAGCCAAGACCATATCCGTAGCCCAAGCCGGAGTAACCAAGACCAGAGTAACCCAAACCGTGGTATCCGTAGGAAGAGTATGGGTAGGCGCCGTAGCCGCCGTAGAAGACTCCTCTCTTACCGCGGGCTTCTTCGGCAGCGAAGGCTACAGCGAAGATGGCCACGAAGAGGACGAACTGTAAATTTCGTATTATTCATTAATAAATATGCTTATGGCTATAAAATATTAGATATGGTGATAAATTAAATATTTGTTTATATGAATTAAATATAAATCAATAACATAAATATTTACCAGAGTTTTGTAAGATGCCATTGCTGGTTGTTGACTGTAAGACTTGTGGTTTCCTATAACCAACTGTTTTGGTCGCCCTTTTTATATATGTGCCCGATCTGGATCACCTTGCTGACAATTGGATCAGGTTGTGGGTGTGTTTGATTCCAAAGCAACACTTTGAGGGGAAAATGTCCTTTTCTTCTTTCAGTTTTTTTTAAAGAGTTTAACAACCTCGTATTTCGGAATGTTTATCTTTGCTACGTTCGATTTGGCTATTTTCATTTCGATTAAATGTAAATAAAATAAAACTAAATAATGTATATAAAGTGGATATGAAATTAGCCTATCAGGTTTATTCCAGACTTTGAATGAATACTATAAACCATCAAAAATTTAGGTTCGAGGATGGTTAGGTAATAGTTAAGCGCGTTGAGGTGATGGTTCCAGATTGCCTTGTTCAGAACGTTGTGGTTTCGTGCAATATTTATTTTTCGACACCCCTATAAAATTAACCCTTACATTTTTTTTCTAAGCCTTTGGAGGTCCACCACCTGAGATAAAAAAAATATTAATGTAGAAAGAAAGAATCAGCATCGTAAGTTGTAATGATTTAATATGTAAAGTATCAAAAACTATTGTCTGCATACAATATATGATTCATTTAAAACTCAACAACTACATTTTTTTAGCAGACTGATGATAGTTCAGATGCACACATTGTATAGGCTTTGTTAGCACGGCACAGGAGGGTTTTATTATTCTAGATTCGATCAAAGCCTGATTTTCTGTCACTGGGTAATAAAACTGAGTAATAAAACCCACACGGACTCTTGTGTTAGAAATCCAATTTATTCAAAATAAATTAAAAACAAAATAGTTAATACTTTTTTATGTTTACATTAGAATTTAGTAGTATGTAACATATGGGTTCACTCCTCTTAATTCAATGATCTTTAAAATTAGGGTTGATTTTAGTTGGGTACTAACAATATAAAATAATTGTAGAAAGATGGACCAGGTGGTGGTAAAAAAATATTACCTATATTAAGTAGTAACCATTTTTTAGGTTAATAATTTTCCTAGAACTAACCTAATAAATGAGTATTACTAAATAATTTTTTCTGCAATTTTTCTATATTTTTTACCGCCGCTAGGACCATTTTCCTAGAGTTTAAAACATGTTTGTTCTTATTATTTAAAAAGAAATGGTTTGTAACCCTTTACACTCCAATTCTACTCGGTTAGTTTTCATTTATGATTTCTATATCTGCCAAGCTGAAAGTTCCAAACTAATAAAAAATGTTTTTCAGATGACTACTAGTCATTAAAAAAAAAAATCTAAAATAGCAACTTTAATGGTTATCAGTTTAACTTTCACGTTTTAGAGTGCTACCAATGGGTAGTTTCTCTACACGCCTGTAACACTCCAATTTAACAGAGATCTAATTTACTAAATATATTATAATGTACAGTTTTAAAAAAGCAATAAATAAATAAATTTAAAATTTAAAAAAAAAATCACTGAACATTCATACTATCTCTGTCCAAATAAAGTCCACTAACTGATTATTGTGGTTTCGGGAAAAACTCATCAATCTCAAACAAGTCTTATGCAGAAAATCAAATTTTGACTTATTTTTTTAAAAGTAGGATTTGAAAAAATATTTAAAAAATCATGTTTTTTGTCCTACAGTTATTAGAGTTTATTACTAAAAACTTGGATTTGCAATTACCAGATTTTTTAAAAATTACAGGTTTGCTGAAATGTGATGATTATAGAGAGAGGATGGTTATACAGATATAAAAAACTAATCTACCGTTAACAGAACCTGTAAATGTATGTGTAAACTAACGATAAAAATCTGATAAAAAATTAATAAATGAAGTCCTGAATAATATTACCTTTATTGAATTTATATTTAGTTAAAACAAAAATAAGCAAGTAGGAAAAATCGACAATATGAAAGGTATAAATGCACTACTGAATCATAAAACCTCTGTTGAAAAATATAATAAGATAGTTTGTGTGACACAAAAGAAAATCTTCGGTATGCTGAGTTGAATTAATGAAATGAAAAAAAAAAATCTCTTAAGAGAGACAAGCTAAATATTATTATATGATTATTTTGCCCTACAAAATGAAATGCATTTTGTCTTGAATAAATACGTTTTTTTTTTATTTTTTAACGGGAGGTATGTATATTCTTGAATTAATAAAAGATATTAAACTATTTTATTATAAAATTGAAATAGGTGAATCATTTTCACTTTCATAGCGGTAGTGAGTATAATTTTTTTATTTATATAAACTGTTGACACATGTTTTATGGGCTTAATATAATAATCCAATATAGGATTTTATGAGTTGGTGTAAAATTATGACTGAAAAAATTTCCCATGAGAAAGAAACACAAGATTGTGTAATATCCATTGGCATTACTTCCTTCTGTATTGATAGTAAAGTTTCTTGCTCGTGAAAGAGGTCAACATTGTTTCAACCCTCTGTGGATGTCTTACATTGCAGCTGTCTTGTATGAGAATGTAGCAATATCCTAATTATTTATTTTGAAACTGTTTGTTTTAATTACAGAGAGTTACCTTGTCCCTTTAGGCATAATAGTGCTCCATTTATGTCAAACATTGTTACTTAGCGTGGCCTACTAGTGGTAGCGAAAGGCTTGATAGAGCTGGGTGCAATGTTTAGTAGAACAAAAATCATCGAATTGTGATAGTTTTATTGTTGTTATTTTTTATTTATTAATGCCGTTATTATCCGTAAACAACAAGTTTCAAACTTTTATTTCCATATTGCTTCTTGGAGTGTGAGTGAGTGGAGTAGGAGTGATCTTAAAATTGTTCAAATTATATCTATGATTTTATTGAATTATATCTATGATATTTGTCGTCATTTTAAAAAATTGAATCGATGATAACTTTGCACCAGAAATTGAACATATTTTTCTTCTGTAAACCTGTCCTTTCTGTAGTGTTAACCTCATGATGTTTTCTGTTGAAGATCTGTTTGATCGTTATTTTCAAACACCAAAGTAATTTCATATAGATTTAAAAATATATACATAAACATAGTTGGGATTTTGGTATAGATATATATTGAATACAAAGTTTGGTTTTGGTACATCTTTTACCATTGTACTTAATTTGATTTAAAGACAAAATTAATATAAGGTTTCAATAAAATATGGTGCTGGGCATCTCACAACATTTTTCATGACCCTTTCTAGTCATTTCTGACGTGCGGGAAGATTATCTAGATTTACACCCTATTCTACTCCTGGTGGAGTTTTTATTTCATGGGACCACCACAGAAATAAAAGTCGAGGCCCCATATCTGTACCTGCGCTGTTGTAGTTATGAGTCAGTTAAAGTGGGAGCTTTAACTCGCTGGGCTACGAACGGTTCGTGCATCTCAAAACTTTTATTAACTATGTTTCTTTGAGTTGAAATTAATCCTTGTATGTGAATCAAATGTCTTTATGATTTAGGATGACATACTTCCCCTAACTATATATATATCATGTATAGTAAAATCTCACTATTGTCAACAAACACACTATTGTAACTGTTAACATCGATATATGCCGTGAGTATAAATGAGAAGCAGTCGACAGTTATCCGATTAGAATTTTTTTCTCAGTGATTCTGTGTAAGTCAGGAAGTGAATTTAAAATTTAGGTTTGCCATTTTTCCGGCAGATACCATAGCAGAAGTGTAAAGAATAAAAAATTACAATTTGTTTCATTTTTTTCTAATAACTAAAAAACTAACCATTTTTCGGATATAAACATTCTAGAAAAAAATAAAGTTAGAATCTTTCCTACAGAAGGCGTATATTAAATATAATTTTTGCCCAAGATGTGACGCCGCTAGAGTGTGTTTCGAATATCCTGTATGAAAATAATCTTTAAATCAAAGACGAATCAAGAATTTGCCAGAGAAAAAAGAATTTTTTTTTCTAAACGACTATATTTTATTTTTGGCGATAAATCTTTTTTTTTTATTATTTATTTATTGTAATTTACAACTGTACAAAATAATACAATAGGTAAATATGTAGTATGTTTCATATACACTTGAAAATCTTTGGAAGGAACCACCCATTGGTGGTACTTCAAACATTAATTTAAACTAGAAGGTCCCGTGGCCATCTTCTTTTCAGACGCCATCAGGGATTGTTAAGGATGAAAGATTAAGAATTAATGGGTTAGGATGGTTAAGGAGTTTGGAATGAAAAGACGCATATCTGTTTTGGGTCAAATCTGCAACGAATGGGATGTTAAGGTCTTTATGAATGAGTTTATTTGTGACGTAATAAGGAGCATCAAGGATTTTGGATTGTAACGATTGGATGCGGGAAGAATTGGATGGTTTGGTGGAGCCCCAGAGCTCAATTCTATATGTCTGATTATTGTAGTGTATACTAATTTTTTGTAGTGAATGGGAAGTTTAGAGCGTTTGTCAAGTAAGTCGGAATCTACGAGCAGTTTCTTGTCGTTTCAGTCTTGTGTGTGTATTCCAAGTAAGTCTCTTGTCATGATGGAGTCCTATTTGCGATAAATCTGAATTTTAAGTTTACTCTTTACTCAGTTATATGATTAGTGGTGGATAATTCAAAACAAAATTTTGGAGATTTTTTTTTTAAATATACGAAGATCAGAATCTGAATCAAAATAAAAGCTGACAGAATTCCATTCAAAATGCGTATATTATATTTCACTTCCAGCTTACGTCACCGCTAGAGAGCGCTAAACAAAGGCCTTTGTCAGCTGTCTATGGAAAACAAAAAAACTCTCTTCTAACTGTAACGGCTTGACCTCGGCA
Organism: Halyomorpha halys; assembly: GCF_000696795.3. NCBI lineage: Eukaryota > Metazoa > Arthropoda > Insecta > Hemiptera > Pentatomidae > Halyomorpha > Halyomorpha halys. Next base: position 367,802 of record NW_027106140.1, on the reverse strand, counting down.
ATCCTGACTGTCACAAACTTATGACGATGATATTAGGGCTCGACCAGTAACAGTTAAAGCCATAAATAACCAGAAATCAGTCAATATTATGCGAGTTCTAGTGGCTACGAAAAAACTTTAAATGCATGTAGTATACATGCTACACACATTTAAATTTTTCATTGGTTGTTTATCTTTAAAAAATGTTTAGCTATCACACTATAAGTTACAAAAACAAAATAAAAAAAATTATATTCATATTTTATTTTATA
>NW_027106140.1:360187-367361 GCF_000696795.3 Halyomorpha halys | reverse complement strand
TATATATATATAGATATATATATATATTGTTTTCGTTGCGATACCCAGGCAGCCGGCGATTTGGTGAACCTAAAATTCATACTAAGCAGCCCTCCGTCCACAACGAATATAGAAACTGTGAGAAAAAAAAACATTTGTATTTTTTTCAACACCTATTTGAATCTTCGATGCGTGAACTATTTTTGTGTTCTCAACCGGCATGGAGAGTTAATGGAAAATTGTATGTAATGTACAGATTTTGTATGAAATTATTTTTACTTTTATTTTGTATGGAATTTTCATCTACGTAAAATGCTTAGTGTTCTTGTTATGAGCAAAAAGACTAAGATGATTCCTTACTTAAGTTTTTTTTTCAATTTTGTTTGTTAAACGACTGATAGCAAACGTAAGATTCTGATTCAGTCCCCGAAATACGTAAAATCGCTGAGAAAAATAAAATGAGGTGTAGATAGTTGACCGTAGATTAATGATTGGGGATGTTTGTCGGAGGGTGCGGTCAGCAAAGAACAACATAAATAAACAAAACCACATCTATTTATTTTATGCCGACCTTTCGACCTGCGTTTCATGTCTTCATCAGGGGTTATGGCGTAGAAGGTAGGCCTGCAACTGATAGTCTGTACGGGTTTATGGGATTATACTTTCTGGATGATCTTCTAATTCTAATTATGCGCTTTTAGGTAGACTTCGTTCTGTTGCGCAGGTTATTTCTTATGAGGTAAGAATAATAATAATTATATTGTCTATAATTATCTTTGTTTTTAGATAGAATTTATTAGATTTTATGTATTATCAATCTATATATTGATTTTTATTTATATGTTATCCTTTATTTTTTTGTTGATTATCTTCTTGTTTAGCTGAAACTAATCGTTCTAATCGTTTGCTGAGGGTGAAAGAGAGAGTTAGAGGATTTAATGTGGAATATAGAAGAGGTGGGTTTGCTTTTATTTTTTTGTCAATGAGTTGTCATGAGTTGCAGGCCTACCTTCTACGCCACAACCCCTGATGCAGACCTGAAACTCAGGTCGAAACGTCGGCATAAAATAAATAAATATTGTTTTGTTTATTTATGTTGTTCTTTGCTGACCGCACCCCCCGACAAACTTCTCCAATAATTAAGAAAAATAAAATGTTCTATGATGATTCCTGGATGAACCCTTTTTGAACCATAGAAGTCTGGATAAATGAGTCATTACAATTATGCCTAATGTCTGGATTACATTCATTTCACTCACAACTAGTAAAGTTGTATATTGTATTACTTCAAACATGATAAAATTACAACTTCCTGAAATTTAAATGTAGCAGTATGAAGATTTGTGACGGACCACATTGATGTTTGCTTTTATTATTTTATATAGTGTATGTGGTTGTATTTGTTTCAATTATATTGCATAATTGTGTTCTAACTTTATCTTATTAGATTGTTTTTTAAATATTGGTTACAGGAAAAATAAATATTGAATCCTGGTTAATTTCTAATGATTGGAGCAATGCTTTGCTCGTGCAGGGATTTAAAGAAACATGTTCATTAGCTGGTTAACGAACGAGGATCCGATATAGAGCTCGCGTTCAGATCGTAAGATTTATTCATTACAGCCTACGGGAGTACAACTCTTTAGCTGCAATCAGAGCTTCAGTTCCTGAACTGGTTCTCACCGTTGAGCTGGCTTACATAATATCCAACCACACTCTCCATTTCCTGCATCGAAGCTCTTTATGATCTTCTGGTCTCTGGACCGCTTTTAAATTCTGGATAAATGTCTTCGCTTTTTATTCGACGACGAAAGGAATCCGAGTCTTATCGTTTCATCCGTACGTAACTTTTTCTTTTTTTTTGTTGTTGAACTTTGTTTATTATACCTCTTCAGTGCGTCGACATAAGGTCTGATGTATATTTTTATATCATCACTTCTGTTGGATAAGCGTCCCTGAAATGTCAACCCTTCGATAACATAACTAACTATATATGATCGTGTTTCATTATTACTAAACGAGATTATATTTTACAGTATAAGTATGTGTTTATGTTATATATAAACTTAATTATTCTTCGAGCATTATTATTTCACAAAATATTGACGATCTCTTACACTTTGGAAAGGGACGTGCCAGCCGTGCAGGTTGGGGCGCAGGTCCCAGTGCGCTCGGTTCGGAACGTTGTGGGTTCGATTCCCACCTGGGGCAGTTAAACATTCATTTTTCGGTGGTCCCGAAGAATGAATCTTGATACTCCCACTCCCATCTTGGTTATCCGTCACCAAAGGACCACTAGGCCCACTTGCCGGACTTGTTCCCCCCCACCAAATACCAGTACACTTTGGAAAATATGCGGCATTTCAATTACCTTATTTGTACATCAATAAAAAACTTACTGATAAATTAAAAAATATATAATATAATCAAAGCGACATAAATTATTTATTGCATTGGGCTAAAGCGACAGGGGTGTAATTCAAGTTTGGCTTATTGTATGAAAGTGACTTTGTTTTATTGAAAATTCTGAAATTTACAGCTCAGTTTTCTAAAATTACAGATGAAAAAAAAATTCAATGGTCTACATTGTGTTGATATTTGTTTTGGTTTTTTTAAATGTATTTTATTTTTTTATGAAAATTGGAAGTCCGTTGGGAAATTTTGCACCATTTTCTAAAATTCAATGTAAACCACTGTTTTCTATTTCCACTATCAAAGATTTCCACAATCACTCAAAAATACATCGTAATTCAATAATCAAATAATACAAATATTAATTGTAGTACAAAAATAAAAATAAATTATAAAACAATAATCAAATAATGCAACAATTAATTGTAATACAATATTGAATAACTACATAAAATCCTACAAAAATACATCACACAAAAATACATACATACAAAAAATACATTCCGCTATACCCAGTGGGGAGCTAGTATGTAGTTGGGGAGCTAATTGAAATGCTTCTAGCTAGATGATCTGAACTGTTGGAAAAAAAACAGAAACTTCTATGTCTTTAAGTTTTTGTTAAGTATTTTCAGTAATCCATAAAAGATCAATAGTGCTATAATTTTTGAGTTGTACTTACATTTCCCTGGCCTGTCTGATGGACATCTTCCATTTAATACTAATTGTTATAATCCTTTCAACTGTCTCAACTAAAATGGTCAACCAGGCTTCTCTATACATATTGGTGCAAGGAAAAAATCAGAATATATATTTTGTAAGTTGGGTGAATTGAAAACTGATAATCAGTGAAATGGTTTTGACAGTGTGGGAGTTTTTATGACAGCTGGAGGTTTTATGAAGTCAGGAGTATTTTTCTAAGGGAAGGCGCTATGATTATTTACTTAAATCACATACATACATTATTTAACTAAATGATGACTGAATCGATGACCTAAATATTAAATATAAATATTCAGGCATATCCTTTGAAGCCTATCCATCTTGAAACCCGTACAAAACCAATGCTTTCTAAGGAATTCTCGGAAGCACTTGAAAATAAATAACCTTGCGGCCTCCTTAGCCGAGTGCTACCAAAAGGCTTCTACTAAAGTAGCCTTCGGCAGGTAATTTACTTCAAATCAATTTGATTCGACGAGTTATTATTATAATAATGTAAATTTATGGATGTAAAGCTGAAATATTTAATTATATCATCAGATATAAAATGTAAAAACACCTTTGAGATTATTTTGTTATGCTGTCTAGATCTTATAATATCATGATGATTTATATAATAGCTGGTAAATTTCGTCCATCTTATTACTTTACTACATCCTAACATATATTATATTACTATATTTTTTTTTATTAAAATGACATATAATTATAGGGGATGTTTCAGGATTCTGCTCTAACTGAAAATATAAATTAGGGATCTCAAAACGAGAAAGAAATTTTCAATGAAGGTATATCCCTAAGCGCTTTGTTTAGGGGATATTTACGATTTAGAGTTTTCATTAAAATGATTTATTTATGTTATAATAAGTTAAATCATATTTGTTTAAACTACTTGTATTTTTATTTATTATGATAGAGCTTAGAATGATGTAGAAACTAAAAAGTTATCTAAGGTTTGTTTGTTATCCTGCAAGATGGAATGGAGATCCACTGGTATACCATTTAAAGATTTGAGGTAGTTAGTTATATGCTCGGCATTTAGTCAAAATGTGTTTAACTGTAAGTTCTGTTGAGCAAGTTAGGCATACAGGTGGAGTATCGGGAGCCAAAATGTAACCGACGGTCAGGCGCGTATGGCCTATTCGAAGGCGCGTCAAAATCACCTCCTCTGTGCGCACATTTCTAGTTGATGGGGAGACGTCCCTTCTGATTTCCCTTAATTTTTTATCGGAAACATTTCCCCAAATTTGTCTCCATTCCAATTTAATCCTCTGCTGAATGAGGGCAATGAAATCATCGACAGATACGATATGGACTTCCTTCAGAAATCGCCACTTTTGCTACCTTCTCGGCCGATTCATTGCCCGCTATTCCGCAGTGTTCAGAAACCCAGGCGAAAAACACTGAAATACCATTTCTGTTGGCAGACTGTAATGAGTAATATATGTTTTGGTTTAGTGGGTTCGTTGAAAAAATATTTCTTAAGCTAAGTAAGACTGACAAAGAGTCTGTAGAGATGACCAGTTTTTATTTTGTAGATTAAATGTTTTTTTATTTATTTATTTATTTAATGTAATTTACAGCTGTACAAAATAATACAATAAGTAAATATGTTGTATGTTTTATATACACTTGAAAATCGTGGTGGTACTTCAAACGTTAATTTAAATTAGAAGGTCCCATGGCCATCATCTTTTCAGACGCCTCGGAGGATTATCAGGGATTTTAAGAAGGAAAGATTAAGAATTAATGGGTTAGGATTGTTATGGAGTTTGGAATGAAAAGACGCATATATGTTTTGGGCCAAATCTGCAACGAATGGGATGTTAAGGTCTTTGTGAATGAGTTTATTTGTAACGTAATAAGGAGCATCAGGGATTTTACGAAGGTTTTGGGATTGTAAGGATGCGGGAGGAATTTGATGGTTTGGTGGAGCCTCATAGCTCAATTCCATATGTCCAATTTGGTCTGATTATATTAGTGTATACTAATTTTTTGTAGTGAATGGGAACCTAAGATACTACCTTGAGGAACACCGGCGGACTGAGAAAAGAGAGATGAGTAGACTAGGTTATGATTTATTTTAAAGGTTCTATCAATGAGGTAGGAGCGGATTATAAGGAAATATGCAGGGAGTAGGAATTGACGAAGTTTATAGAGCAGATCTGGATGCCAGATTCGATCAAAAAAGTTAAATGTTGAAAAACATTTAAGCTTTTGTTGATTGCAACCTTTTCAGCTGTATACCTATACCGATATGGCGGAATGTATAACTACCTAAAGTACGATATATGAACAAAAAATTCATATCGAATGTAATATAATGAGTACTAAATCAGGCTTCGAATCTTTCTTCCACCGAAGCATCGGCCGAAAGGTACTGGATATTATTATTGTCATATGTTATTGTTATTATTGTCATATCACAAGATTTTTTTTTTTGAGGTGAAATAAAGGAAAACTTCTATGCAAGCCTGGAGAATGACCTTAATTTAAAGGAAGAACCTTTGGAAACAATAATACATATATCATATCATCCCGTACATATACCATACATATATCATACCGTCCAGTCACTGTTGCAGTGGAAGAACGGTTCCTAGCATGTTGCTCGATGTAAACAATATTTAATATAAATTTTATTGCTTACATTTCATTAATGGAGTATTTGTAACACGCATTAGTTCCATTTATAATAACTTAAATAATTCATAACAAGGAAAATCTTTAGAAAATGATCTAAATGTCAGAGGATATACCTTAGTAGTGAATTTATTCCTTTTTTTGAAATCCTGAATTCATATTTCCAGTTTGGCCACTTAACCCTGAAACAACCTATATATTCTGTGGTCAGAAAAATTATGTAATACAAAACAATTCATCCATTTCAACCTTGATCAATGAAATCTCATTGTCATTACTCTGGTTCAGATCATCGGCTAATTTCTTAGATTTTCTTAAAAATGATCTTGTTCAAGGCCAATAATTTAAAAATAAAAACAGGAGACAGAGATCATTAGAAAAAATCCAATTAAATAAAGCCTTTGCTTGGTCGTTGTCTCTTTCTCTGTATATTTTTAAATTTTATTTAACTTATGATAATTACAAACTTGGAACAAACCTTATCACCATTAAAAAAAATCTGCTCAACAAAATAATTATAGACGGACTGTTTTTTTGTATTCAATAATGGATATTTTATTGTTTTATCCTTATATGAATATTTCTAAATATGTTATTCTTATATTCTTAAATTAATCATCTTCTACTGGAAGAGTTTCTAGAAACTAATATGAAATTGGTGAATGAACACAATCTTCCTTACCTAAATATATTAGTTTATTTCACAGACAACGACGTTTCGGGGTTATCCTCCAGCTTCAGGTTGCTAGAAAACAAATTCAATAAAATTTAACAATTTGCTTACAACATTACCACTATATAACATTATTCATTAAACTATTCCCCCCGAAAAGTCGTTGTCTGTGAAATACAATATATTTAAATAAAATATGTGAAATGCAATAACAACTAATATATTCAAATAAGAAAGACTGTGTCCATTCACCAATTTCATATTGATCTTATATTCTTTCTGCGGCTGTTATTGAAATGTGTATGCGCTCTGGCTTTTCGATACCTAACTACAATACATTACAACCTCTCTAGCTTCCTATGAATAAAAATTATCAAGGTTATAATCAATTAGAAACATCATAATTTTCGTAAAAAATACAAAAGTATATTATTATGTACGGAGCCCCATTATTCTCACATTTTCGGGACGGCACACGGCGCCATCTTCAACAGATTCAGAAAGCTGTCCTTCGAAAAAAGGTTTACTTAAGGGAAAAGAAACTGAAACTAGAACAGCTTTACTAATTCTTCGAACAGCCAACGGTGCCTGAGTTTATACGACGGAGGAACTTCAAGTTCTTCGATTTGATTAGGTTATTTGAATGGAGGAATAAATTTCCTAACAAAAAATAAATAATAAAAATAAAATAAAATAAATAGAAACGAACAATCATTACCAAAGATTTAGCAAGCTGAAACTTTTGCTTAT
>NW_027106140.1:341037-355252 GCF_000696795.3 Halyomorpha halys | reverse complement strand
TACGATATTGGAAAGGATGGTGAAAAGCAGATAACTGACTGTTCTAATTTTAAAAATAAGGCAAGTTAAATAGATAATTATAATAATTTAAGGCTGGTTATTAAGTTAGTCTGATGGTTATGGAGACGATTATGGACGATTATGGACTTTATGGCTCCAGTAGCCAAGGTAAAGAGACCTCATATGAGATTACAAATAAGAGGAGTTCACAGGACCAAGATTTTAATATTTGCTTTACAGCGGCCAAAATTAAAACATACCATCTTAATTAAATACAATATATAACATTACAATGAAATCCATATAATATAAATAAAACTAAAAAATGATGTTACAAGAATTTCTCTACTTCTATTACTAGGGTATAGCTGATTGTGATTACACTTTACTATGAATAAAAAAAAAAAGTAAAAATGGACTTAAATTAAATTTACAGTGAATATTAAAAAATAAGGAACACCAGGATAGTTAAATAAAGCAATCAACTATACCCAAGTGACAAAAGTAGAAACATTTTAATTGTTTTTTTTTTATATTACATGGATTTAATTGTAACTTCCCCATGAAGTTGGGAAAATATTTAGTGGCCGAGTGTGATTCTGACCAAATTACCTCCTTACACAACTGTTGGTCTAGTAACATGTACTTCCTTACTGCATTACAAATAAATAATAAAGTACTGCATTCCTGACCCTTCATGGGTTGTAGTGGTACAGATATAATTTATTATTGTAGGAAACAAATTAAAATAAATCTTACATTTTTGGAAATTTACCATTTAAGCAACTTTGTTTCTTTTTGTTGCCTTCTTCTACATTATTTTAATGTCTTTTCCTTATAACGAAAAGTACCCATGATCTTTTTCTTCTTATTGGGATGTCTTTTGTGGTTTTTATAGTTTAACTATACCTCAATTTTCCATCCGTCAATTTCACTTATTAACTTATTTGTTAATGCTTCCAAAATTCATTTTTCAGGTTTTTCATAATAAATCACAATTCGTTATTGTTATATACACCTGTCCCCTGATCCATAATGAAAGCTAATAATATTTATTTTTATTTTTATTATTAAAGAGAAATTATCTAATCTGTCACAAATTAAGGGTATTAAGTGATCATGTGATCAAATATTCATTTATAAAATATGTACAATTATAGAAGAATAAAATAAAAACAAAACAAAAAGGAGACAAAAAATGGAAATGACAACAAGAATGCTCACTGAATTAAAAGAAAAAAAATTAAAATAGTAATAATAACGAAATTTATAAATAATAGAAAATACTATCCTGATTTTTGTTAAGAAAAATATGAATTTATAAAAAAAAAAAAAAATAAAATAAAACAAAAAAAAATAAAATAAAACAAAAAAAAAATTATGTACGAGTTAAAGAAAATTAAATTTAATTAACAATAAAGTAAATACACATTCGCGTCTACATGAAATAGTTAGAGTCAAATCTTAGGACCACCGTGTTAAGGCAAAACTCCTCTCCAAGAGATCCCAACTCTTCTCTTTCTGCCACGTCACTGGTATTGAGGGCCAATGGAGGCTGTGTGAGAAAATAGTATTAGTCCATTTATTCAAATATCCAAATTGGAACTACTAATGTTTTATTTTATATATTAGGGACAACTATTAGTTATATTAAAGGAGTTTCAAAGCGAAGAAGTATCTACTTCATTGCACTAGTAAGTAAAATCGTACCATGTATGAAGTACAAAATTTAAAGTTTTATTTGTATTTTACAGTTGGATTAATTTCATTTTATTTCTGCTTATACGGAGATCGTATTATTTTTATTTATAATTATTTTTTTGAATTTTTTTTAGTAATTTAAGAATATTACTTATCAGTATTACTAATTTTCCAAGGTAGTGGTGGATTGTAATACTTATCAATAAATAAAATTTGAATTAGTAAAAAAAGTTTGTAAATTATAATGAAACAGACATCAGATGGTGGGTCGAGATTTTTTCAAGAGTGCTAATTCTGTGTGTTGGTAAATCTGGTCATAATTTTACAGTAATTAAAAATTAGGAAATAATTCATTACAAATCATGATATGGTAAAAAATATAATTGATCCTGTAGTTATTTGAATTAACCTTAAAATCCAGTCTCTTCTCACAAAAAGGATCTGGTAAAACCGGTCTACTCCAATTTATGCTAATTTATTTACTAACGTTGGATTTTTTTAAAATCACAATGACTGACTAAATAAGATACAACTTACTTTTAAAAAAATCCATTGTGAAATATCACATTGAATTCAATTCGTTCTTTCTTTGAATATTGAATGATCTTTGACAATATTTCCTCTTCTGTTCCAGAACTATTGCTATTATAGTATCTGTGAAATTTTAGCTCAAGAAAAGACGTCTTTTCATGAATATATTTTATAATATAATTTCCTTAAGTTTTTTACCTAATTTTTATTGCAAGAATCATTCCTAATTAACAATTTGTGATAATATTAATCTATTTTCTTCATGCTTAAAGCTTTAAAAGGAATTTTAAAAGAAACCACTTGAGAGAAATGAATATTATTAATCTAAATTTTAGCTTCCTAAACCTTGTGTGTCAACTTTGAAGTTGTCTATTTTTAGGGGACACTCTTTTTCGTTTTAGTGTCCCCTCGAAGTCATCAAATGGACCGACAAGGTGATCAGCATTTCAGCTTTGTATATAAGCAGACGATCCAGAAGTCGAGGTATAGAACATTCAAGTTTGTTCCAGACAACAGCAATGGCTTCCTTAAAAACTCTTGTAAGTAAAACAACGAATGTGTTAATGTTATTTTATATGACAATTGCGATATATTATAAAATATACAAATGCATACAGGTAAGATGATAAAGCACTATTTATTTTTAGCTTGTCCTCTGCATCGCTGTCTTCGCTGTAGCGATGGCTGTCGAAGAAGCTCGTGAGAAGAGGGGTCTCTTCGGAGGTTACGGTAGCTTTGGAGGATACCCATCCTTTGGATACTCCGGCTACTCCGGATTCGGAGGATACAGGGGATACGGAGGATATGGAGGATACGGATTCGGCCGCAGCTTCGGCTATGGTGGTTACAAACACGGCTTCAACTACTTTGGTTAATCCAAAAACTGTAAATCCTCTGTTATTTCTCAAATTCTCTGTTTTTGTTTTTTCTCATATATCCATTGGATCGTAAATTATTTATTTGTAATAGTCAATAAACTTGGTTTTCTTCAATACTTTTTTTATTCATAAAATAATCACTAATCCAAAGTGTATGATAACGTATAACTCAATTAATACGTAACCTTAAGATAGCTGACGAAGGATGTAGTTGGAGTTCCGGTTGTACAGGAAACACACACAGTAAGTTATTAATTGGTTTTATGTATGATGTTTTGGTCTACGTCTTTGGACATCATTAGGGTTAATTCGAAGACGGATGGGAAACAAAGATATTTTAAAGAATGATACAATTTTGTTTTTTTAATTTCTAGACAATAAAAAGTCAATGAACGGAAAGTTTCCTAAAGGTTGGAAAGTTTCCTAAAAAATAAAGGTGTCCTTATACTAATATAAGCCATTTTCTGGTAATATTTGGAAGACTTTCCCTTTTTAAATGTTAGCATTGCGTATTTCAAAATAAATAATTATTTTGCTTCTGATTATTTTTGAGGTGATAGATTTAAAAACATATAAATTATTTTAAGGAAAATGAAAAATTATTATTTTATTAAAGTTATAATGCAACTCATATTAGCACTATTATCATTATTGAATTTTACTAATTTTTATTTTTCGTTTCTTCACGATTTCTATTTAACTTTTTCTAACTGGTATAATGAAAGGAAACATTTGAATAACGGGTTTAAACTTAAACCCGTTTTGAAAAAAAAAATAATAAAAAGAGATATTACAATCAACAAACAGATGTATTACCGTGTCTGTGTATGAACAAAACCTGTTCCACTGACGATCTCAGTAAATTTTGGAATGTCATGTGAATAGAAGGATGGCACGAAGCCAGCAAGCTAAACCGGCGTTTTTAATTTTTTCTTTATTCACTGATTAAAATCAGCTATTGATGGCCTTAATTTATCTAATAAATAAAATATTGGTATTGATAGATAATATCAGGCAGTAATGGAGAAAATAGCCTTACTAAAAGACACTCTTGTCAATCTTTAATTACATATTAACGAACTAAATATAACTATAAAATTATATTATATAGATAAGTATAACGAGTTAAATTATTATTCTATCATATTTATCGTAGAAAATCAAAAAGCTGTGATTGAAAAAGTTGTTCAAATAAACGGAAAAAATTAATCAGATTTAGACGTATGTAAAAAAAAAAAAACAAAAAAAAAACTATTATGCTAAATCTGAGCAGGCTGGGGCCAGGTTCCATAGCATTGAGCTTTATTTAGAAGGTGTGGGTTCGAATCTCACCTGCGTCGGTCAAAATTTATTTCATGGTAGACCTGAGTAATGAATCTTGAAATTCCTATTCTGGGGCTTTTTGGGACTTGAGGTATAGGCTATATATACTTCAGTACAAAAAAAAATCATATTTATCATACTAAAAACATATTTATTGTTTCTCTAATGCATAACCAATAAACTACAAACTTTTCGATCATGAATATTAGAACACACATCGATCATGAATAATAGATTCTCCTTCATCACAAATAACTCAACCCATAATATAAAACTGCATAAATTATGCTGAGTATATACTGCCGAATTACATGCAATAGCCTCAGAACTCCACTTCTCCATGACAGTGACGCATACTAATATAGTTATCATAACCGACTCTTTAAGTTCACTAAAAGCCAAGAAGATCATTTACCCGAAACACCTGGCAATCATAAAAATTCACAATTGTACCAAAATGTTCGAAAACTTGGGAAAAACAGTTTTCTTTATATGGGTGCCGGATCACGTGGGGATCACTGGAAATGAACTGGCGGACATTGCAGCTAAAAAAGCACTTGTTCTTCCAGGTCAGAGCGCGGGAATTCTGACATCCCAAGAAATAAGTCTTTGATGAAAAATGAAATATCAGCTAGTTGGCAAGCCATGTGGAATGAAAGCCCGCCAAGCAAATTAAAAACTATTTAAAAACCATTAAACCATGGACCACATCAAACTGTTCCAATCGCAGGGAGGAAGTAACTATTGCCAGATTGAGAATAGGTCTTAGGAATTTAACTCATGCATATCTTATCAATAAGCAACCACCGCCAAAAATGTCAATCCTACAACAGTGTAGTTACGGTCAGTCACATATTTGAAGAATGTCATTTCTATTCCATTAACTTAAATAGATTGTGTGTGGGACCGAGAATATCGGATGCTCTGAATGATGACCAGAAGAACGTGGAAATGTTTTTTTTTTTTTTTTTTTTTTTTTTTTTTTTTTTTTTTTTTTTTTTTAATATATAAAAAGGAATGTACTTTTGAATAAGATTTAAACTTAAAAGTTTGTTATACGTACTAAATAATTCTAAAATAAGTAATTATTTATTTTTTTCGTAATTATTTAATGAGTATGAAATATTGAAATAGAATTATAAAGTGCGAAACTTTGGCGTTGATGACCTCAGGGTTTTACAACAAATTAAAACACGTTCTTTAGCGTGATGGATACCAGAAGTGGATTTACTAATATTTGATATAAATACTGAAATATTAATTTCGTATAATTGGTCAGCTAAAATAAAAGCTTAAAAAAACCAGTTTTCTCTTAGACTCAAGAATAAGTTTTATTAAAAAAAAAATGGTGACGGCATAAGACTGAATAACTGGTTTGATCTTTGTGTTATACAATAAATGATTTATACGTATTGATGTATACTTGAGAAAAACATAAGAGTACGTAAAATCATGAGAAGATTTATAGTCATTGTTAATTGATAGCATTATTTGTATTGTTAATGTGTATGATAAGCTTTAAAGAGGTACTAAGCCTAAACCTTGAGATACCCCTTCTAAAATAAAAAGATAAAATCACTGAGTAGAACAATAAATAAACAGATAAGATGGCGAGATAAGATTGGAAGATCAGACATTAAGTAGTATTACTTAAAACTTTAAAAGACCATGAAGTCAAGCCCTATTTACTTCCATTATTAAGTAGATTACTATGCTTGAGTAAATCCGTCGTGTTTATTCTTATAAATTATTACTAATAGCACACTTATTGGAGATTATAACATGTTTCAGTTTGCACTTAATTGTAACATACATTTTATCATACAATAAAACTTATTTTTCTTAAAGTGTAGTACTTAATAAAAAAAACACTTTTCCCAACCAGATATCTAAGAGGGGTAAACTCCAAAAATTAAATTTGTACTTGATGGATTGAAAAGGAAATTGACTTTACTGGACAATCTTCGTTTTCACGGAAATACTGAGCAGAAGAAAAGTCAATATTGAAACTCAAATCATGTTGATGAATGTTTTAAATTGATGAGACAAGTATTTATTGTGTCAGTAAAGTAAAATTGCTTTACTGAGTTAGGAATTTGTATACACAATTTACTAAATATGTGATTTTATTTGCTTATTTCGTGTAACTAATGTAAATAATAAAGAAAACATTAGTCCTGAATTCACTTAGATTTATTACTTATACAATTTGAAATTCGACGATTTTTTGCAAACCAGAAGATTTGATAAATATAAGTGTCAAAAATAAATGGAAATATCCAAAAAGACTTTAAAAAAAAAAAAAAATCAAACTGATCACCTGACCTAGTCGTATATAAATGTATATGTGTGTGTGAACTTGTGCAATTGCATCTGTGCTCTAGAGCTCCTAAATCTTACAATTTGTTTATTGAATTCAGTTTCTAGAATTAGAAAATGGCATGAAACCCCATCCTACCCTAAAATATAATATAAATATAATGCAAGGCCTTTCTTATATTACATTTAAAACGGACACTTTGGTGTCACAGCCTCTTAAGAGGAGATAGTAACACCAAAAATAATAGACAATCCTTCCCGGCAAACCCGCTCCGCTAAACCCCGATTTAGTGACGGTCCTGTATCAGCTTTGAAATATTTATTTAAAACGGTAAGAGGAAAGTTAGGTTAGAATATTAATTAAATCGAGTAACATTAAAAAGTATCTAAAATTGGAAAACAGCGTGTCCATAGAGCACAGATATATTAACATTAATTGCCTTCATTTCATTATTTTTTGTTACGATCTCCTCTTGTGAGCTTGTGACACGTTGAACAGCGACCGATTGTCGCTGTTGTATTTTTTCAAGGGGAGAAAAGAAATGTTACTCTACCACTTTCATTATGTACTTATTGTTTTATGAAGGGTATGTAAAAAACAAAAACACTTTCATTAATTCAACTCTTTATTCTTATTAATTATAACACTTATAATTGCAAACCAGTGTAGTTTATTTTCATTTTCTTCGTTGCTGTGAAACTCTTAGCCTTTGTAGAGAATTTTACCGAACATGGGTTATGAAGTTCTTATCCAACTTCTATATTAAAAATATAGAATATAGGAACTATTATATAACACCTAACTACTGAGATAAGTACAACTCCATTTTCACAGTAGGTGAAATAAGAGACAAGCAAAGTCACTGGGGTTGCAGCTTAACAGGTCAAATCGGAAAATATTCATCCTATTTTTATTCTGTAAATCCACTCGCGATCTACATCCCATCATGTATGGAGTATATCGTCCGATTTTTCTGAATAAATATTTTAGCCCATGACTTTCGTGATAGCTTGAATGTTAAGAAAGCAGAGTATATCGTATATAGATATGTTGCGTTTAGTTCAAGAGCACAAGAGCAGAAAAAAGGCAGTTATTTCATCCCAATTCTTGATTACTTAATTGAAAACTAAGTATAATTACTAGTCAAAATTAATGAGTTGGGCAAGTACAGGTAGAGGAAATAAAAATGGTGGCTGTTTCAAAACGTTAAAAATAATTAATGTTTTATTCAGAGCTCTATGTATTTACAACTACCAGCAACAATAGAAAATCTAAGAGAGCATCATTTAAAGTAGAGTAAATTTGCTAAAATGTAAGCCCTAATAGAGCTATTCACGTTCAATAGTTCTTGAGACATAGCTTTTTAAAAAGCAACATTTCATAAAAATGTAGTATGGAACGTACTGAAATATCAGTAGTTAATTAATTTATTTTGAGAAATCAATATTTCAGGAACTATGTGACGTATATATGTCTATTAGCAATCAAATTTTAGCTAGTTTAATGAGCTATAAAGTAGTCTATGGTATTTATTTTCTTAGGAGTAGTAATTTTCATGAAATTTGCTAAAATAAATTGATTTATTGTTATTCGGACAAATTTTCAATTGCCAAATTTATATTGTTATGTGAATATCATAAAAACTACAACCCCTACGACGATAAGTGTCATAAACTACTTTATAGTAAGTTAATTTTTCTTTATTTTGAGTGTTGGCAGACATATGTGCGTCTTAAGGATCTAGAGATATATTTTTTCAAAACTCAAACATTTTATGCGAACAACTAGAAATTAACATTTTGTGAGATTATTTCGTCAAATATCACAAACACTACTCCTACATAGATAAACATTATTATATAATGAAAACTAATATTCCTACGAAGGTAAAGGTCATTCACTACTTTATAGTACACTAAACTAGTTTTAATTTGATTGCTAATAGACATATGTACGCCACATAGTTTCTGAGATACAAATTTCTCAAAATCGATTCTCTAACGTGCCATACAACATTTTTATGAAATGTTGCTTTTTAAAAGGCTCTTTATGGAGAACTATTAGACGTAAATAGCTCTATTAGGGCTAATATTTCAGCACATTTACTCTTCTTTAAATAATTTTCTTTTAGGTTTTCTATTGTTGTTGTTAGTTTTTATGATATAGAGCTCCGAATGAAAAATTAATGGTTTTTTAAGGTTTTGAAACAGCCACCATTTTATATCCCCCCCTACCTTTACTTGGCATACTCATCAGTTTTTACTAGTAATTATACATAGTTTTCATTAAAGTAATCAAAAATTGGGTTGAGATAACTGCCTTTTTTTCTTCCCGCCTCTTGTACTATTAGGTCGACTTATTGAAGTTTGGCAGGTTTCATACTCCAAAGGTGTTGCTGGAGAAGAAATGTCACCTCACCTGGAATCTTCCTGCACAATTTCGGATCACCTTACCTTAATTGTTTTTAACTTCCATTTTTTCTTCCCGGCTCTTGTACTAATTGTAGTTGACTTCAATCCGGAACCTTTGAAAAATCCGTCGCAGATGCCTTCCCTCAAACTACTTTTCCTCGAAAGTGTTTCGCGTTCCTTCGAAAAATCAACAATACCAATGAAATCCATTCCTATAAGGTCTAGGCCAAAAGGTCTTAGCGAGTATAAGTCAGGGTTGATTGAAGTATACGGATAGCTTATGATATAAATTAGTTCTTTAACATAGGCATTTTAAAGTTATTAGATTTATAAATTGTGAATGTTGAATATATTTACTTGATAATATTATAGTATTTATATAAACGAGGTATTGATAGTTGACTATAGATTAAAATGTGTAGATGTTAACGGAGGGGGGGGGGGTGCGATTAGCAAATAAACAAAAAATTGTTTATTCGTGCCGACGTTTCGACCTGAATTTCAGGTCTTCATCAGGGAGTAAAGGCAGAGGTTCTAACTAAACTCGCCAGAACAAGAAAGTTTAGCCACGAGTTTTTATTTACTGACTGAACCCCCCCTCCACCCCATCATCTCTACAAATTTATATAAACATGTTTCCATGACATCGCTTAGTCTTCAAATGTATTTAATACAGTTCCAGCAAGTACAGGTGTGCTTGTTATTGATCTAAGCTGGTGGTTGATGTTAAACACCTTGTCGACAAGTTGAATGCTAATACAATTGCCCCTGATGTATGTAATGTAATCCCCTGTTCCTACAAGACATGAATTGAGCTAGACATGATATTCCTTCAAACTACTCTCAAAATGACACACTAACTGTCAGTATTGTCGGATGTCTAACTCCATTACGTAATCGTTACAATACTGATGCATTTTTATCTTCTTATACATCTTTTAATTATGCTAAATCATATTAACATATATGAAGCAATTAGAGCAAAAAGTAGCCTAAAACGTAACCAGGTGAGCCATCATTAGAAGGGCAAGAGGATAAAAATTCCAGGGGTTCAACCGACGATGAAAACATTTTTATGTAAACTAATAAGCTCTTGATACAAAATAATAAATTCTTGATGTAAACTATATTAAATTATTTTAAGTCCCCACAATAATTATTTTTACCGTTTTAATAATCTTCTATTTAATTTACTTAATTATTTACTAGTTTCTCGTGAAGTCATGTTTTATTTTCTTGAGTAATTTAGAATATTCAAAAAGGAAAAAAATGATAAAGGTCTTAAAAAAGAAAATACGGTTAGAAGAAATTTTTTTACTTATTTATTTATTGATATTTACAACTGTATAAAAAATACAACAAGTAAATTTGATCATAATGACATAATGATATGATACAGCATGTAGAGAAACTACCCAGTAGTAGAACTCTAAAAACAGTTTATAATATAAGGTCACGAGGCCATCTTCTTTTCAGGCGCCTCGGAGGATTGCCAGGAATGGAAGGGGAAGCAAGGTTAGAAACTAGTGGGTTTGGGTGGTTAGGGAGTTTATTATGGAAGGAATAATATCGGGTTCGGGCTAGATCGGTTACATAAGGATCATGGGTCTTTATGGATGGTTTTTTTAGTAACAAAATAAGGAGCATTGAGGATGTTACGAAGGATTTTGGATTGTAAGTATTGAATACGAGAGGAATTCGAAGGTTTAGTGGAGCCCCAAAGCTCAACTCCGTATATCCAGATGGGCCTTATTATTGTCATGTAGATCAGTCTTTTGTAATGAGTTGGAAGTTTAGACCGTTTGTCGAGTAAGTGCTGTAATAGTCGGAATCTGGGTGCAGTTTCCTGTTTTTTCAGTCTTGTGTGAGTATTCCAGGTTAGTCGTTTGTCAAGATGTAATCCAAGATGACGAATCTGTTCTACAGGGGTAAGAGCCACATTATTAAAGTATACTGTAGGGCAGTCGGTAGGTTTACGACGAAGAGTTAGTAGAAGAAATTGAAGTTAAAATTTGTTTGTAATAAATACTTTTACGTGTTTCTATCAGATATTACTTCATTTTCTTTTTCAATAAGTTATATTTTTTAATCTTTTTATTTACTTCATAATAATAGAACTCCTAACATTCAAGTTCAAAGGAACAACTATAATGGCTGAAGATTCCGATTTATGGATTTGAATAAGTTAAGCCTATTGGAAAAGAAATAAGGACCGAGGATCATCTTACAGTTTACTGCAATATGTAAAATATTATTCCGTTTCCTCTTGATCTTCAAAGTATAGTGTCATTTTTGAATGAAATCATCATTCTTTCCTTCATTCCCACAACAATTTTAATATAAATTTTATTAGAAATCTTCGTATAAGTTTTAGATCTTTATATTTCAGTGTTGGAAGAAATGAAAGTATTATTCATGAGTAAATCAAGTTTCCATCAAAATTTTATTAGCAATGCACTGCTAACAATTTGATTGGCTGGACATAGAACTAAAACTCTCCGTTTTGCAATAACGTAGAACTTACCTTACAAAAACTCGTATTTCTTTCTAGCTCTTGAGATGTATGGTCTGGGACAATGGTTCCATTTTTTTTCTTTTTTTTTTTTTTTTTTGGTGACGAAACCTCATTAGTAGAAGTAGAATAATGACGGAACACCTGCATTATCATTTGATAAAAATGAATTTGTTCGTCTTTTCAGCAAAATCTAGGAAATCTACAGAACAACACCTGTACAGAATTTGAAGAAAAGCCGAGATGGTAAGGTTCGTAAGTGTGTTGATTTCTCGTGGAATGACACATTCCTGAATTCCTGAATTGGTTGTGGAGTTAACTACTACTAGTCTGAGACACTTGATGTCTTCTTTTCAATTCTTCTTCGACCTATGCTCAGCTGTTTAAATCTCATTGTTGACTCTTAATCTTTCTTGATTCATAATAAGTAAAACTTAGTTTAATTATTTCAATTAGTACCATTTAGCTTAAAGAGTAGCAGTCTGTAGGAATGAAATCTCTAGCTATTTATAATTGCAAGTTATTCCTTACATGAACACTGATTATAAAATTAAAAAAAAAAAATAGAAAATGATTAAAGATAGTCTATTGATTCAGGCCCACCGAATTTCTGGACATCTCTTTTTCTTGGAAATCTCTTCTTCTACATTAGTACGTGAAAGGAAGTGAGAACATCCATTTGAAGAAAAATCTCAAGTCTTTTTCCTTATCTGATGTATGGAAGATCTCCATACCGAGTCATAGAAACGCTGCGTCTTGAACCGTCTCATAAATACGTAATTAATTGGTTTTATTTTAAAATTGTATTGCATTAGATTTTCTTCTATTTGATTTAATAGTTTTTTTTTATCCATATTTTAGTTTTTGTTTTTTTTAAATTTATTTATTTATTTGTTTTTCTTTAAATTGATCTACTGCAGTGACTGTTATGTCTTTGGTTTGATTTTACGTTTCTATCTAATGAAGGATTCATTTAATTTGTTTAAAGGATCGAACATAGGCAGCGGATAACGGGAGAGAGTCTGAGACTGAGAGAGTGAATTAGGGAGAATAAATTTGTCAATTAAGTGAAATAAAATGAAATTGTAAAATAAAAAAAAAAAATATTTAGTGTGTAGACGAGTATTAGTTGTGAAAAGAAAAAGTAGGGAAACATATTATTATTATATTATGTAAATATATGCATTATATACATATCCGATCATGGATTGAGTGGTATGCTGCATATTTTAGCAACCCAATGTATTTGAGAGAGTATGGCAAAATAAAGCATTTCTCTCTCGTTGATTCTAATCATCACCACATCATCTAGACATGCCAATATATGGTTTATCTTATTGTAGATGGTTTTCGCATAATCTATGGCTGTATTTTCTATTATGCTAAACCATAATAATAGAATGGGAGATAAACCTATGGTCAATATACAATAACATACTCCCAAATGAGGTTGTTGGCTGTCTCACTCTCTTGCTCCAATAATAAAATACGAGCAAATTAGTAAACAAATGCCTTTTTTTTTGTCGAGTCATTCAAATGAATTTTGTTTTTCCTTAGTCAAAAAATGAAAGTGTAATCTGCACTGGTAATTTAAAATAACTTAACATTTAGAGAAACTTTATTCACTTTAGGAGAAACTTCTTAAATTATGGCTATAGCTTATAGACTACAAGAACCTCTCCTTAAACATAATGATTCTTGGATACAGTGTGTACATGTATGCATGCTTGAAAATCAAATTTATTTGATCCATATCTATTATCAGTGTTCCTTACCATATTTCCATCAAAATCCTTAATCGTTACCATCAACTAATCTCGCACTGCTTATTACGAAGGTTGTCTAATGCCTATCACATTTTAAATGTTTCTGACTATCCTTCCCCTCAGATTCACTCCTTTGCTCAATCACTCTTATCATCTTCCCCGTCGGTTTAAACGACAATGGCGCCGATACCTATTGTGAAATATGATAATCCTATGCAGTTTCTCCACTCAAGCATTGACTGCCTGTAGGTATTGCGATCTTACTCAGACTTCACTACTTTCAATATTACAATATCTTCGGAAAAGGTGCTTTATAATTTATCTGATACGAGATGAAAGAAAATTTGTAGTTTAGTGGATGAGGTGCCTTAATCGGGTACTAGAAATTCATGAAGATTATCATGTATGTATCATAAAAAATAATTTTCAGAACTTTTCAATCTGAAAGTGGATATTATCTGGAAACTAAAGTGACGTTAGGAAGTATGATTGTGTTGATGAAATAATATGAAATTGATATCTTTAAGAGTTTTATTGAAATCAGCAATTTATTTGTTGGTCATGGTTAAGAATAGGAAAGATAATGAGGTCGGAACCTTATTTTTTTTAAATAAATTACATATTTGAACCCATCTAGGTTATCGTTATAAGAATTACGTTTAGAAAAAGGCATCAATCTTTTTTCTCTAAATATAACCATTCAGCTATAAGTAAGCGATTACAATAAATAAATGAACAGAAAAATGTTAGTCTAATCATTAATTATGTGTGTA